>NC_072739.1:10412944-10712944 GCF_026930045.1 Uloborus diversus
ATAGAAAATAATTTCTTGCAATAAATTCTCAAATTTCAAGTTAACATATATTCTGCCATAGAAAGAAAAAATGAAGTACTATCTGCATTTCTTTCTTTTTCTTTTTTGCATTCTTGGCATCTATTGTACTTTAGCTTTATTGTGCAACAGAGGAGGCGATTGGAACTGAAAAGGGGGGGGGGGGGCAAAAAAAAACGACCACTAGAAGCCACAGGACTTTTACTGGCAGCAAAAAATTTAAAAAAAAAGAGAGAAGCAGAGAGAAAAGTACAAAATTTTGCGAGGGCTGGTATTGAGAGCAGATGAGTGGGGTAATTGATGTAAATCAAGCAACTTCACTCACGTTTTTATTAAGATTTTGATGAATTTTGTACACAATAACTTTCTCCGAAGAAACACTTAGACATGAATTAGACTTACATTATTTACCCCGAAGTATTTTGACAAGTGCGCCCTTCACCAAAGCGCCCCCGCCAGAAATGGAGGAACAAAGTTTTTTTAGTAATTTACAAAAAAAAACGAGCTGATGTGTGCATCACATGACTTCCTTTTACTCCAATTTAATGTAATTTCCCCATTATTGGCAATTTTAATGTGATTCAATTGTTTACTCTCTAAATATCACCAACAGTGGGCAAATTGAAACCAAACTTAAAAAAAAAAAAAAAAAATTTGCCAAATTTGTTGCCAAGTTGGCGACAAAACTTGGCGAATAAAAGACTGGCGATATATCGCCAAGTGTTCGACAAATTATAACATCACTTGAGCTTAAATCGAAATTAACAATGATTTCCCCCCAAAAAGGGGCAAAAGACCCCCTTAGGAACATCCGAATGCAACCAAAAGGGATGATGCACAACTAGGCTACACTAGGAGTCTTCGTACCAAATTTCAACTTTCTAGGACATACCGTTTTTGAGTTATGCGAGATACATACACACATACATACGTACATACAGACGTCACGAGAGAATTCGTTGTAATTAACTGGGGGGCCGTCAAAATAGATGTTTCGGGTGACTGTAGGTTCTTAGGCATATATCCACGTGTGGTCAGGTCGAAAAAAAAACTCAACATTCATTCGGGAGAGAAAAATGGAAATTAAGGCCGATTTTTGAGTGAAAATTTTTTCGCGAATACAATACTTCCTTTTTACTTCCTTTTACAAAAAAGGAAGTATTGTATTCGCGAAAAAATTTTCACTCAAAAATCGCCCTTAATTTCCATTTTGCTCACCCCCAAATGAATGTTGAGTTTTTTTTTCGATTCGACCACATGCGGAAAAGTGCCTAAGAATGTATAGACACGCGAAATATCCATTTTGACCATCACCGAGGTAATTACAACGACTTTTCTCGTGACGTCTGTATGTATGTGCGTATGTGTGTATGTGCGTATGTACGTATGTGCGTATGTATCTCGCATAACTCAAAAATGGTATGTCCTAGAAAGTTGAAATTTGGTACATAGACTCGTAGTGGGGTCTAGTTGTGCACCTCCTATTTTGGTTGCATTCGGGTGTTTCTAAAGGGGTCTTTTGCACCTTTTTGGGGGGAAATCATTGTTAATTTCGATGCAAACTCAAGTGGTGTTATAATTTGGCGGTCACTTGGCGATATATCGCCAGTCTTGGTTGCCAAGTTTTGTCGCCAACTTGGCGAAAAATTTGGCGATTTTTTTTTTTTTTTTTTTTTAAATCTGCTTTCAATGTGGCCATTGCTAGTGATATTTAAAGAGTTAGAGAGAGAATCCCATTAAAATTGCAATAATAGGGAAATAGCATTAAATTGGTGTAAAAGGAAGTCATGTGATGCACACATCAGCTCGTTTGTTAGAGGAAGTAAAAAAAAAGCGCCTCCTCGGGGAGCCATAAAACCTCCACAAGGGCGCCGCCAAAATTTGCAATAACGTCGCAAATACTAATTGGGTAGAACTAAAATAATGAAACCTTTCAATGTTTCGCGGTGCCCATGAATCCACTTAATTCGACCACCCACTTAGAAATCCCTAGACACCATTATGATCCCCGCACGAAGATGCACATTTGGTGGAACACTCGGTTTTTCCATCAGAATCACAATGCCTGAAACGGTTCAAGTCAATTGCTTTGTCAATTTTATTCTTTATAATATTGGATAGTTGTGGAACATTCGATGTTGAATACAATTTTTAGATTCAAGGATTGTTGAGCAATCACGATTGCTTATTGTTCTCATTTGACCGTCTTTGATGTCCGTGCCTTTTTCAACCCCCGCCGTCACCTGCAGGCGCGACTCCGTCCTCCAGTAGCCGCTCCTGCTGGTCGGTGGCGTCCATATCCTACACACATGCACGCTCATACACATACGCACTCACACACATGCACACACGCGCCTTTACACACACGCCAACGTGCATACACACAGGTCTACACACACACAAAAGCCTACACATACACATCTAATACACACGTCTCCGTTCAAGAGGAGAGGTAGGCTTGGAGGGACAGGGGCCTTGTCTAGAAACAAGTGAGTAGGCGGTAGTAACCAATGTGTACAGTAGTGACCAATGAGCAGGGTCCTGTCGCAACTTGTGATTGCGAAAAACATAATTTGAATTTAAAATTTCAGAATTCAAATTATTATTTTTTTTTTTTTTTTTTAACTTTTTAGTTCGTTAATATTGCAACGGAAGCATACTTTTAATTTCCATTTTGAAACTATAATTTTGCTGACATTTTCCAACATTGAATGTTTGTTTCACGATTGAGAAGGGAAAAAACAAAGACCGTGGCGCTAAGTCTGGACATACACATTTAAAGCCGGCACATTTTTTGTTTTCCACTTCTTAATCGTAAAATGAACGTTTAATGTTGAAAAATATCAATAACATTGTGGTTTAAAAAAGAAAATAAAAAGTATGTTTTTGTAGCTATATGAACAAAAAAAAAACTATCTTTGAATCTGAAAATCGTATTCAATAGAGAAAGAATGTTCCACAACTAGAAAAAATTATGATGAATATAATTGACCAAGAAATTAACTTGAAACATTTTTCAGGCCCGGTGATTCCGAGTGGAATCACTGAGTGCCAAATGTTCATCGAATGATGAATAAAATCAAAAATTATAAAAAGTAGGCTGTTTTTTAACTTTTGTTATGCAAAACAAATCTTACTTGTAAGACATTTGTTTTTTAAACAAACATGAAATACCGCATAAATTGGGGAATGTAGTGTATGGTACGATTGTCTAATAACTAATTTAGATCCATTATCAGCTTGTGTCGTCATTTTCCTTATGCAAAACGCATCTTGTAAGACATTTTTTTTAAACCAAAAATGAAATGCCCCATAAATTGGGGAATGTAGTGTATGGTACGATTGTCTAATAACTAATTTAGATCTATTATCAGCTTGTGTCGTCATTTTCGTTATGCAAAACGCATCTTGTAAGACATTTTTTTTAAACCAAAAATGAAATGCCCCATAAATTGGGGAATGTAGTGTATGGTACGATTGTCTAATAACTAATTTAGATCTATTATCAGCTTGTGTCGTCATTTTCCTTATGCAAAACGCATCTTGTAAGACATTTTTTTTAAACCAAAAATGAAATGCCCCATAAATTGGGGAATGTAGTGTATGGTACGATTGTCTAATAACTAATTTAGATCTATTATCAGCTTGTGTCGTCATTTTCCTTATGCAAAACGCATCTTGTAAGACATTTTTTTTAAACCAAAAATGAAATGCCCCATAAATTGGGGAATGTAGTGTATGGTACGATTGTCTAATAAACTAATTTAGATTCATTATCAGCCTGTGTCGTCGACAACATCGTGTACTCCAATGGCGAGCCCATCCCAACGGACGATCCCTGTGAAGCGTGCAAGTGTCGACCCCCCGGATTTGCCTGTGTGCTCAAGGAGTGCGAGATCAAGCCCGGATGCAGAGCTGTGCGAAGAGCTGGATACTGCTGCCCCGAATATTTTTGCGGTAAGTTTGTTTCAATGCATTACAGTAAAACATGTGAAGTTAACCACCCTTGTAAGTTGACCACCTGTCTAAGTTGACCGCTTTTTTCAGGCACGGAATCAACCCTTATCATATAAATCAACCTTTGTAAGTTGACCACTAAAGTAGTGCACCGCAAGTGGTCAACTTACACAGGTTTCACTATAAGGAATGGTCTCAGCAAGGACGGATCCAGAAATGCTTCAAGGAGGGGGGTGGTCGATTTCTTAACTTGCCTTTTACTACGTATCTGATTACAATTGCTTGACGGGGGTGTAAGAAATTATATGCTCAACGTGGTTACATTGCGTAACACTTGACAGGGATCCCAAGATTAATAACTGGGGCTTTCCGCGATTTCCCACTGCGCAGATGCATGAGAGCGCCTGAGTTCACATGGTTATAGACAGTCGGGAAGGCATGACTGGAAAAAACCTCCTGACCGAATAGCGGGATAACTTTATGGCATATCTTTTGACAGCTATTCGGGAAAAAGGGCAACTTGGCTGCCCATCATGTATATTGTGTCAGTGAGTAGAAAAATAAATTAGTTTGTGTGTGTTGTGAACATGGTCTCTTCAATTCTCCCCCTCTCCAAAAGTTGATTTATGGAAAATGTGGAAAAGAAGAAGTGGCGAAAATCCTCTTCGGGGGTGGCATAAATTTTTTTTATGAGAAACTACTAAAATATAGAGATTTAGCCAAGGAGATGTCTAAACTTGTTCCTTTCCTTTTCTGTTGGAAGAGGTATTCTAAAAACGAGTTTCAAACTACAAGTTTATAATAATTCCTGTTTAATATGTTTCGAAACTCCCTCCTGATAACTAACATCATCGAAGGTCGTCAAAAATATTTGTCGCGCTGTTTGAAACTTAAGTTTCGAAAACTTACAGAAGAAAAATCATTGAACCCATTCTTTCTCGTAGCACAACCTGAGATGTCTACAATCACGCTTTTAAGACTTAATTTTCGCGAAAAGCCCAGAAAAAGACCTCCAAACATCGCCAAATATCATCTAAATTTGCCTTTTTAAAACTTCAATTCCAAAAAGTTTGCGAGAGGGAGATTTTAACCCCTTCCGTTTCCTTAACGTAATCAAAAATGGGGAATCAAAAATCCCTAGTGCACTAGCATTTTGGAACTTTAATTCGGATAAATTAGCCAGTGCAGGGTCCCTCCAGGGAGAGGGCGAGCGTCCCCATCACCCCCCCCCCTTGTATCCGGTCATGGGTCTCAGACAGGGCTCGACTATAACTTTGGAAGACACTGGGCATGAAATTTATTTAGTCCCCCCTCCCTGTCTCTCTCTCTCTTATTCCATAGAGAGAAGCGATAAAATATTTTGATACTTGCGAATTAACACAGCACCATGCTAAATTTGGCAGTACCTTATTTTAAAAAGTGGAATCGATATAAGCATACGATAATCAAACATTTTATGGGGATGCCGTCAAACATTGCTCATTGTAGTACACCTTAATTATCAAAATTATCTATGCTATAACTCAGGTGCGGGGGTGGCAATCTCTGGGGTCACCTCCTCCCCCCCCCCTCCAGGCGCAGAAAAAAAGGGCAATAAAAAAGTTTTAATGTTTAAACATGAAAAAATGAAATTTTAAAATCCGATTTGGTGTCAGACCCCTCCAGAGGATATCTTCCAACGCAATCGCTTCCCCCCCCCTACCCCGTGGTGATGCAACTGTGTTTGATAGAGAAAAGATCATTTTTAAAAAGGGGGCATTTTTCGGAATTTAAGAATTTATATTTTTCAAAAAATTTTCAATTCCAGTTTGGGTGTCACCCCCTCAGACGAGTGACCCCCCCCCCCCCCACGTAGCGACGCCTTTGTATAACTTTTAATAGTGTAAATATAGATTAAACTTGGAATGGTTTTGGGCTTTACGAAAGATAAAATTTTTAGAGGGAATTATTTTCTAGACATCATATTTACACTTTTGCTATAGTGCGATCTTTATCTTTATCTTTACTAATAATAAAGCTGAAAGTCTCTCTGTCTGTCAGGATCTCTGTGACGCGCATAGCGCCTAGACCGTTCTGCCGATTTTCATGAAATTTGGCACAAAGTTAGTTTGTAGCATGGGGGTGTGCACCTTGAAGCGATTTTTCGAAAATTCGATGTGGTTCTTTTCTATTCCAATTTTAAGAACAAAATTATCATAAGATGGACGACTAAATTACGAAATTATCATAACGTGGAACCGTAACATTGGTACAAGCCAATTGGCGAGAAAATTCACCATACATTATTTGTAAATATACAGGCGAACCAAAAGACCTTTTAATTTTTCCATGGCAAAGTCGTGCGGGTACCACTAGTTGGAAATAAATCTAAAACTTTACCAACAGATTTGGTGCCGCCCAAATGTTGGTTCACGGAAAAAACGTGATTAAAGTTTGACACAACTTTATGACATTGTTGGTATGGGTCTGCTTCGAAAATGACGTCACTTTTCCATCGGTTAACGTCAGGGGCGTCCCCCCCCCTAAATATCGCGAAGACCTCCAACCCCCAAAAAAGTTAAAGATACCCCTCAAAACACACTCCCCCCTAAGTTAACCTTAAATTGGAATAATTTTAATAAACTGTTGACTATTGACACGCAAATGACGTTTTCGCAAAGCGATTTCTGATGAATGGCATCCAGATCAAAAGCCGAAGCTTAGTTTAAGCTCATGTGATAAACAACTGAAAACCAAAAATTGTGAAGCTTGAGAAATCATAAAATGCGCAGCGCTTATAAAACAGAAAAAATTATACTTTTCGTTGTAAAATTTTACCAGAAAATACGTTAATTTGCCGTTTTTGTGTCAAGACCGTATCCAGAAATTTTTTTCGGGAGGGGCCCGTATTCGCACATTGTCCTAACACACACGCACATATATACGTACAGACACACATACACGCATAAAAATATTTAACACAGAAAATGTTTTTTGTCTCGATTTTTAATGATTCCACTGCTGGACTGTTTTTATTTTTATTTATTATTTTTTTATTCACTTTGCAGTGGTAAGGATAACAGGAAAGTAACTTTAAGTCGGATGTAGATCATTCATAATTTCAGGGGGTCCGGAGGTTTTTCCCCCTGGAATTTTTTTTCAAAATTAGGCATAAAAATCTGTATTTTGAGGCCTTATATGGGGCAATTGAGACTAAAAAAATAGGAAGAAAATAGGCAAACAAAGTCTTTCAAAAGTTATGCATTCTTTTGCAAATCAAGATCAATCAAAATAAAAATAGCTTGCTTGACAAATCGTTCACATTAATCGACAGAGAGGTAAACAGAGAGAGGAGAAAAGAGAAGCACATCGTCATTTGCTCATATCGGCATTAAATATTGTAGAGTAAGTGGAATTTTTTCCCCATGTTTAAGATACTAACAGTATATAGTAGAAAGAAGATAAAAACAAGCAATAACAAAAGGATTTCCAAAATACTGGATTCGGTATTAAATAAATGGCAAGACATGGAACATATCAGTCACAAAAATTTATCTTGACAAAAACATGAGAACATGCTACAAAAACATGAGAATCATTTGCATTTTTTACTCAGGATGTATCAAGGAGCTGAATTTGGCACATCTTGGTAACCAGATCTAGCCTAATCGGAAACTAGGGGCCCGGCCCTTGGTGAGTAACCGGCTCGAAATCGGTGCAGTGTAAGTTTTATAAGAGTTTTAGGGGGAGGAGGGCAGGGGTGTGCACAGAAGGGATTAGGGATACCTGTTGGCCCGGGCCCGAGCCTGAAAAGGGTCCAATATTTTTAAAACTAGGGGTGAAAATAAGGGTAAACAATATGGAGGGGAGCTCGAAAAAGTCATTTGTGGCGGGCCTCAAAATTTTGGTGCACGCACCTGGAGGAGGGCAAGTCTACCAAAATGACAAAAGGCCTGAATTGGCCCTGGACAGCCCTGCATTGAATTGGGAAAGAAGTAGGAAGTTCTAATTGAGGGTCTAAATTTTAAGTATGCTTTGCAGCCAATGAGAACTAGAATCGCTTTTTCTGTATTTCTTCAAATTTTCACTTGTTTAATAGTCACAAAATTAAGAATAAAAAACTTTTTTAATTTCCTTTTCTGACATTAGAAATTCAAAAACTTTCTACTGTTTCACGGTACATAACATTTCGGGTTTCGGAAGTCGGTCGCCCCCCCCCCCCCCCTGGATATGGCCCTGCAAGACGTCAATTCAACACTGGTAGTGCCGAACTCAAAAACAAAAAGCTCACCACACCATTTCTGTACGTACGATGCCGTTTGTGTAGAAAGTTTGCTGAGGACCAAAAAAGTAGACATAGAATGGATTTTGACTGCATACAGAATACAGCAATTTTTCGGTGCTTTCCAGTGCAGTTCTGCCACCCCCATTGAATAATAATAATAATATAAAATACTATATTAATGAAATGGAAAACATTAAAGTGAGTTTCTTGTTAAATTAAAAACTGGGATTTGCATATTCAAGCACTGGTACACAAGTAGTGCATCTTACGTCATTGTAACACAAAGTAATGTTTTCAAAAGACTTTTAAATCACGCAATTTGCCGCCGCTAAAATTAAATTGAATTTCTAGTTAAATTCCGAACCATGCCTTGGATGTCTAAGCACTGGTACACAAAATTATTACTATATATATTATTTTTTAGCATTGAAGTAGTGAATCTTATGACGCTGAAACTGATATTCATACTTTAAAAAAAAACTATTTCTCTCTCATTTTGTTTCAAATATATTTCGGCGACCCAGGCATTTTTCTCCACTTAGCAACGATTTTCAGAACAATATTTTTCATCAAAAAAATTACATATGGGAATGTTTCGGCGGCCCCTTAGGGGCCGCTGAAACATTCTCATATGTAGGGGTCTATAAGGCCATAGAGCCCATAAAGCCATCCTATTTATTCATCTATATATTTTTACTTCCTTTTACAAAAAAGGAAGTATTGTATTCGCGAAAAAATTTTCACTCAAAAATCGCCTTAATTTCCATTTTGCTCACCCCCAAATGAATGTTGAGTTTTTTTTTCGATTCGACCACATGCGGAAAAGTGCCTAAGAATGTATAGACACGCGAAATATCCATTTTGACCATCACCGAGGTAATTACAACGACTTTTCTCGTGACGTCTGTATGTATGTGCGTATGTGCGTATGTGCGTATGTATCTCGCATAACTCAAAAATGGTATGTCCTAGAAAGTTGAAATTTGGTACATAGACTCGTAGTGGGGTCTAGTTGTGCACCTCCCCTTTTGGTTGCTTTCGGATGTTCCTAAGGGGGTCTTTTGCCCCTTTTTGGGGGGAAATCGTTGTTAATTTCGATGTAAACTCAAGTGGTGATATAATTTGTCGGACACTTGGCAATTTATCGCCATTCTTTTGGTCGCCAAATTTTGTCGCCAACTTAGCAACAAATTTGGCGGATTTTTTTTTTTTTAATCTGATTTCAATTTTGCCACTGTTGGTGATATTTAGAGAGCAAACTATTGAATCACATTAAAATTGCCAGTAACGGGGAAATGACATTAAATTGGAGTAAAAGGAAGTCATGTGATGCACACATCAGCTCGTTTTAAACTGAAGAATCACGAAGCATGGTGGTTTTGTATAACCAGGGCCGCCGAGAGACAAGGCGTGCACCATGTTAGTTTTGTCGCCGGTTCTTCCTCCTATTATGCTAATTTTACTCATGCATAATACTTTAGTTTGAGCCAGACCCATAGTTTCCGACTAGGCAGACATACCCACTTTGTGGCCTAGTGAATAGTGCACTGAATACTATTTTTTGCGTTAAAAATGTTTGAAGCGCACATTTTCGCGGCCTTTACTTTGATAATCTTAATAAAAGAGAATCATGGATGTTCCTAAACTGTATTGTAACATTACATTTTCCATTCAAATTTTACTGAAAAAATACTTTTTGTCACTATTATTTCAGTTGTTCATTTGTATTTACTATTTTAATTTTTTAAACCACGAAGAGTTTCCCGTTTTCTTCGCTTGTTACATCGCCAAAAGTAAATTGGCGGCCCCACTTATGAAAAACTGGGGGGGGGGGGGGTTGTAGCTCCCCCTCCCTCCTTGGCGTCGGCCCTGATCTTGATAATGCTAGTGGAAGGTGAGTTTCGGTGCCATTCCACCGGCAGTTTTTCGAAATTGATACTCCAAAAACGCAAATCTAGGATAGTCATTGATTGTGTTAAGGAGAGAGAGGGGGGGGGGGGAATCAGGGGCTCTCTCTCATAAATTTTTCAAAATTGCAGTTCTAGAAAAGCAGTTTTAGATATTTCTTGATGATAAAGTTGGTGTTATTCGGGCGTTACAGTGAGGGGCGCTCTCCTGAAAGTTTTCCAAAATTGAAGTTACATAGTCAAAAAGGATGGATAGCACACAGATACCCGGTGACAGATATTCTTCGGAAATCCTTAAAAATGGATTCAGCTATTCAGCACACACGGAAAATCGGAACTCCAGGATTTTAACGAATCAAATATCCTTCTATGCATATCAGATACCTTCTATGCTTCCATCAGCGAAAACCAACATCACTGAAAGTTTTAATAAAAAACATCTACTGACATGGGCGCCCATATGCAAAATTGTAGGGGGCGGGGCTCAGAAATTTTAACCATGGTTTAGCAGGATATTTTCCCCATGGAGGCAGATTTCAGGACAAATTAGAGTCATTAAAATTTGAAATTTTTAATTATTTATTCATTAATGGCTGGAGAAGAAATATTTTTATATTTTTGCAAAGAAAAAAGTACTAAAAGCAAGGAAGTTCTAAATTCCAAGGGGGGCTCGAGCCCCTCTCGACCCCCTAAATGGGCTAAATGTCTACTGATAAATTGAACCAATCAGTTTAAAAATGGAAGACAAGATGATACTAAAGTGAAATGAAAAATTCTACATAAACTTCAGCTAGTTTATGAAAAAACTATAGTAATTGTCGATTAGAGGGATTAAAAATATGTTATTCGCCAACTTCAAAACTAGTTCTTAACGATTGTCAAGGTGCAAATGAATCAATGAAAAACCAGTGCATAGTGGTCAGAATTATTACAAACAATAAATTAAGAAGAGGGGGAAACTTTTTGTTTTAGTCATTTTTGATGTCTCTCCCTCTCATCACTGTAACACGTATTCATCATGCAGAACTCCCGGAAGATTTATAATAAATTAAATAGAAATCAAATCGTCTGATCAAGCTTTGAAACGGGCACCAGCTCCATCCCGACTCTGATGTTCCCTATATTGAAAAGATACACGGGTATTAGAGTACGTGAAAAAAGTATGACTTATGCATCTATTTTTTCCTTCCAAAAAAAATCAAAAATTTCATGTTCTAAAGAAAATTAAAACTTCTGAAAAAAAAATCCCCCCCCCCCAAAATTTTGATGGCGCAACTTGCGCCATAATCCCCCCTTGTGGGCACCCCTGATGTGTTAGGCACGTCTGTTACTGGTGCTGTTACCCTAATTAGTCTGACCTATTTGAAAGAAAATCTTTTCAACTATTCGAGTCACTGAGGGAGAAAGTGTCAAAATCGCCTATTTAAAATAAAGTATGGTTGGAGGAATAGAATCATGAAAAAAATATTTAAGGATTTTTTCTTTCCTCAAACATTCTATTGTTATCCCGAAGAACTGCATGAGATACCTAGAAAACTTTCCAAGTAAATTTTTTGGTTTCTTTTTTTTAAATGATTTATTCGCCTCGACATCAACAGCAGCGCATCAAATTTCAGATTTACTCCATTTTTCTATTTCTCATTTCATGACCTGCGAAAAACTCTATCACATTTTGCATTAAGTTACAAATTAAGCCAGGGCTAAAGCAGAAATACATAAAATACACCGCCAGCTCAGTCACCATTCCATCCGAGGACTGCAGTTTCGTGCTTATTAGCACGCATCAGCCTGGAATAGGAAGTAACTGAGCTGGAGGCGTAAAACCTCTTAAAGGAGTCAAGAGAGCCAAACTAGTAGCTAGTGTAGAATTAGCACACCAGACGAGTGACCACAGCAATGGTGCGATTCAACTCAAAGATTGAAGGCAAATCTAGGTATTTTGCTGTAAGTTTGGTGCGCTAATTCTACATTAGCTATCAGTTTGTTTGGCTCCTTTAAGAGGTTTTCCACCTCCAGCTCAGTTACTTCCTATTCCGGGCTGATGAGTGCTAAAAAGCACGAAATTGCTGTCCTCGGATTGGAATGACTGAGCTGGCGGTGTACTTTATGTAACTCTATCACAGCTTCTCCTTCTTTGTTTCTTAGGTTGCGAACACAATGGACGAATGTATCGTGACGGGGACCAAATCGAAGATTCCCCGAATCCTTGCTTAGTCTGTTTCTGCCAGGGTAGTTCCATCGCTTGTTCTCACGTCGACTGTCTCTACAGGGTGGACTGCGCCCCAGAATATGAGTCAGGAGCATGCTGCCCCCACTACAACAACTGCATCTCCGCCAGTAAGGAGCAATTCCAGTAGAAAATTTCCCGCAAACTAAATTGTTGAAATGCGACCCTTAATAGAAATCCTATATTGTTTCAGATATAGGGGAAACAAGGGAGACTTAACCCAATTTTGTTTTTGTTTTTTTAATTTTCATTTCCTTTTTTTTTTTTTTTTTTGAGCAATCACAATTGCTTATTGTTCTTATTTGACAGTCTTTGATGTTCCGTGCCTTTTTCAACCACCACCGCCACCTGCAGAGGCGCGGCTCCGTCCTCCGGTAGCCGCTCCTGGTCGGTGGTGTCCATGTCCTAGACACACGCACGCTCATACACATTCGCACTCACACACATACACACACGCCAACGTACATGCACACAACACACAAAAGCCTACACATACACAACTAATACACACGTCTCCGTTCAACAGGAGGGTAGACTTGGAGGGACAAGAGCCGTGTCTAGAAACAAGTGAGTAGAGTAGTAACCAATGAGTAGGGTCCTGTCGCAACTCATGATTGCGAAAAACATAATTTGAATTCAAAATTTAAGAATTCAAATTAATTTTTTAAATTTATTATTATTATTATTATTATTATTTTTTTTTTTTTTTTTTTTTTTTTTTTTTGTAGAATAGTTAGAACGAAAAAAAGTGTTAATTTGCACATTATTATGGCTAAAAATAATAACATAAGTCTAAGCTGAAATGGGGTGCTTCCACCAACCCTCAGCAAAATACAAACGTATTTTGTAGAATAAATATGTTTTTATTTGATTGCATCACTCGGAATGCGTATGATGCATAACAATAAGGCAGAATGTATTATCTATGAATTTTAAGTAAAAACAATTGTCAATTGTTTGGGAAAATTGACTCGATTTGAATTACGGACCGAAATAAACAGGTAAAGAAAGTTTATTTGTAGAGCAGTAAAAAAAAATAAGAAAGAAAGAAAATTGGAAAAAATTGATGCAGATTTCGAACGTTGGCTGATTTGTGGCTCTCTACTATTTATAAATGCTTTTTTTTTTAAATCTGGTTTTTCAGTTTTATTTGAAATATTTTACATGGGGAGGGACAATTGGCTTCTGTTGCAACCCTCTGGATACCCTCATGACTTGGCACAAAAGTTTATACATTAAACAGATTGCACCATCACACTATAACACGAGTAAAATCTTCTAAAATATTTAACTCAATCTGCGCGACTATGACTAAAAGATAAAATAAAATCTACTACTGTGCATTAAATTATTCTTGCAAAATCTTATACATAGTGTAAAAGTCAGTTAGAAGATATGCACGTTGCTTTTCATATCCATTTCGAAACCATAATAAGTTTCAAATTAAATTAAGTATTTATGAAGTATAATTCTGTTTACAATAACATTATTTTTTTGTTGATTACACGCATTGTATTTTTCTTTCCTTAAATGAATATTAATAAATTAAAAGATTTTCTTTTCTTTCTTCAGTAGATTCTGGAGATGAAGAGTTGAATACTGTACAGACAAGTAGTGAACAGCCTCCTTCAGTTACAACTTTATTTACAATCTTAACAGAAGAGAGCACTCCATCAGAAGAAACTTTTTCACCTGAGAGCGCGGTAAGTTCCGAAATTCCCCAAGATGTAGGAAGCAAAGTTATTGGTCCCTTTGTTCTCGTAGAAAAGGATGGAGTAGAAACGTTAGAACCTGTTGAAAAAACTACGACCCAAAACGGTGAAAATGACCTCAGTAATGATGAAACGGATTTAGACCACGATACTGCTGTTAAAGAACCAGAAAATAACATCTCTCTGAATTCTGGCATGGATCTAAACGTAGAAGAAAGTAAGGAAGAGGCAAAAGAAGAGGTAATCATGACCGTTGAGGATGGAACAAATCCTGAAGTCGTCGTCTTGACTACAGAAGAATCTAAAGCTCTAGAAGATGCCTTAAGTGAAACAACAGCACCCTTTGCAGAACTGCCAAGCAAGTCAGAGGATAGTACTGAAAACGTGGGCGTGACGTGGACCATACATCCCTCAATGGAAGATACAGTTGGCCCTGAAGAGAAACGCAAGAGTAAGAAGTTTCCCGAAAGTGAAGAGGTTAGCACAGATATTGTATCCAAAGAAAATTTTGAACCAATAACAGACCAAAGCGAGGAACAAACAAGTAGTACAGAAACATTAGTGAAAGATTTTGTAACATCGAGAGGTACAGAAATATCGTACTTTGATGATGAATTGTCAACAGAAAAGATCGAGGCTAGTTCCGAAGTTGAACGAAGTGTAGTGTATGAAGAAATAGAAGGTGAAAAGAAAGAACCAATGGACGTCAACGATGGAATAACAGAGAAATCTATGGAGGAAGTCACTACTAATGAAGAAAAGAAACCTAGGGCTGAAGAAAATGAAGAAACAGTAACACTTGTAGTTCTGGTAAAAGATGAGGATGTTCAACAAAACGAAAACTCAGATGAACCTAAAGAAGGAGAGCAGCCAGTGGAAGAGGTAGACAAATCAGTGGAAGAGGTAGTGAAATCAGTGGAAGAGGTAGACAAATCAGTGGAAGAAGCAGAAAAACCAATGAAAGAGGCAGAGTTGCCAGTGGATGAGGTAGAGTTGTCAGTGGAGGAGGTAGACCAATCAGTGGAGGAGGTAGACCAACCAGTAGCAGTAGCAGAATATCCAGTAATAGAGACACAGATGTCTGGCGAAGAGGTAGATCTATCCAAGGAAGAAGGAGAACAGCCAATAGAAGGATTGGATCAATCCGATGAAAAAGTAGATCAACCAACCGATGATGGTTTGAAAATCAGCAGTGCACCAGAAAATCGCTACAAGGCATTGGACGAAGCCATACTTTCTGCATTCGTTCCCGATGATTCCTCAAGCGTAGATGAATCCCTTGTAGAGGAAATGAGTCCAGCTACTGAAATAAATGAAACTGTGGAAATGGAGGCTACTTCAGATCAAGCAGAACTGTTGGTAACGTTTGTAAATGAATCTGCACAGTTTCCTGGAGCAGAGGTGACAGCCATGAATGTGGGAGAGATGATTGGTACCGAAAGTGAGCAAATTAAAAATAATACGAAAGTAGGAGAAAATGATGGTGAGTAACATGTCTTTTCGATAGGACAAGGAAGACAACTGTGAGCATCAAAAAGTGCTTAGACTTACGAAACAGGATTTCTCGGGACATCAACTTGCACCGAAGAGCATGGTGAACTTGGCATTCATAGACGGGGGAAAAAAGGAAAGACTTTTAAATGGGGAGAAGTTATCATTTGGAGGACTGCATCTTTTATCTTTTTTTTTTTTTTAATTCATAACATTCCACTCTTAAATGTTTGGTATTGAATTCCTATAAACATAGGGTAAATTATTTGAAGTAAAACTAATTAATTTGTCATGTTTTTTGTCATTATGTTACATGTAAATTGTCTTTTTCCTCTTTAAAGTCATGTCTGTAAATGTTTTTAACTCATTCATTAAACTCCTTTTACAAAATGTGCAGGTGTACTTAATTTCAAGAAAAAAAAACTGTGAGGAGCACATTGTGTCACGTGCTCATAGAAGTAAATGAGAGGACATTCATTGATCGAAATCATTTCATAAATATCTAGAAAATAATTACTATAATAATAAAAGTAAAAACAATAGTATTGGAACTAAGTAAGTACAGTAAAACCCCTCCTAACGGACGCCCCTCTTATGCGGACAATTTATAATTCCCCAGTTACAATGCAAATAACATTATTAAACCCTTGTCCTGCGGACACCTTTCTATTGCGAACAAAAAAATTTGTTCCGTTAGTGTCCGCGTTAGAGGGACTTTACTATAGTTCACGAAGAACTTTGGAACACATGCAAAACCAGTTTCTAAAATCTATAGCAAAAGTATAATAAAATGAAAAAAAAAAAAAGTTACAAATAAAACTAATATTGAAAAAAAAAAAAAAAAAAAAAACTTGAAATCAGCAGGACATTGAGATGGAAAAATATATATCTGCCCCCCCCCCCTCACTTCAAAAGTTTTGAGGGAGTAGTTTCATTTGAACAAACCATTTTCTGTTCAAAAGACCTCAGCTCCATCACACCTTGTTTCTATATTTCATTTTTTTTAAGGAACAATTTTTTGTTTAATTTGAAACTTAAGTGGGTTTGCTGCAAATTAAAAATTAGTAAAGAAAACCTTTGACAAAGAAAAAAAATGTTTCTTGTTTTATAATGGGGTTTGTATAAGTTTCTCCTCATATTAAAAGTAGAAAAAAGGCTGTTTAATCTCTTTTCTTTCTAGCATTTTTTGAACAATTAAAAAAACTTGATAGATCCTTTGACCAAAAAATAATAAGAACACATGAATTCTGAGTTTGACGCAGATTTGCTTAGTAAAACATTATTGGAAAGAACTTTTGATGTAGTTTATGCACAAAACATTATTTTGATTGTTTTGAAGGTATTTTTTGAATAGTGCAAAACACTAACACTAGAGCCTATGGGGAAAGGATGTATCTTTATGGGAAACAGGGCCGGATTTGGAAGTGTGGAGGCCCCGGGGCAACAAAGGAGTGGAGGCCCCTAATCAGGGTTCGAAAAGATCATCATATTTTCGAAAATATTCGATGCTTTGATATATATCCGAATATATTGATATCTTAATATATAAAAATCTGTGCGGACGTTTGGCTAACGGCTGGACCGATTTTGATAAAAATTTTTGTGTGTAATTAAGATGTGGCAAGCATGGTTTTGAAGCGCGATGGATCGAATCGGAAACGTTTTTGTTACTTAATTAATTAATTTAAACATTGGATGGTTATAGCTTCTAAATGATTAATATTTATTTTAACCTATTGTTGAGCGAGAACTGAAATAAATATTTAACTCGTTGCCAAAGGCAGGGTGGCGACAGGAACTGTGAAAAAAAGTTCCCTGACTTTTCCCTGATTAAGTTTACCAAAATTCCCTGATTTACGTTACCAATTATAATGGTTTCCTTTCTTTGCTCTACTTGAAATCCATTGTATGTTTGTATAAAATGCAGTATTTTAAACGTTTTAAGTTGTGTAAAATTGTTGAACTAAAGATATATTTTTAAAAAATGCTATTTTCTTTTAACAAAATTGTTAAAAAAACATATCAAGTCAATTTTTTTGGAAAAAAAAACTAAAAAACAGTATGTTAAATTTTTCTACATGGAAAGATTATAGAAAATTTATAAAAAATACTCTTTACTTCCAGAAACCACTTAGTATAAGAATTTTTAGAAACTATTAAAATCACTCTTAAAAACATGTGTATTAATGGTAGAACTAAAAAGTAATTGAAATAATGTTGAACTAAATTTTCAAACAGTATAATAATTGTTTCAAGAATAACAAGTAATAGTGAAACAATAGAAGTAATGTAATTATTCTTACATAACTAATTGACATATTTATACAAAATAGTAGAAACCTTTTGACATCTATTCATAGGGAGCTTTTCTCTAATCAAGAACATAGGTTTTAATGAATGAATACAGCATTTTAACAATAAAAAAATAAAGATATTTACTTAAGTACACAAGTTAACTCTATTTCAAATAATTTCAGTACGTAACGAAAAAAAAATCTTAGATTGCTTTTGTAACAAACAACTTTAAAATGCAAGAAAAAAAAGAGAAAAAAAAGCAATTAGTTAATTTCAAAATATATAAAAGAAGAATACAACTTGGTTATAAAATAAAAGAATCACATTTAAGTCTGAAGAAAAGAAAATCTTTATGATCTGCGGTGAAAGCAAATAGTATAACGGCAAAAAAAACAAAGTTTTTTTGATTGAAAGTTCAATTTTAGCAATTAAATTAAAAACGCGAAGAAGGAATAACTTTTAAACTTTTATCAGTATTAATTCAAAAACCAAAGATTTCTTCTTGAAATCGTGATTACAGTACACTAATCACTTCGAGACAATGGAATAAAGGCAAAGGAGCTAAGACATTAAGGAAGGCTTCTTCTTTGCCTGTATGGTTGTTTATTTTACGTCGCATTGAAAGCTTGAAATGAAATTTCAAGCTAGGTAAAATAAACAACCTAACAGACACAGAAGCAATCTTAGGAAATTCATCCTGTGGTTAATAAGTAAGAGTCAATACTTTGACGATGAGGAAAAAAGATGCACAAATATGCGGCAGTGTATAATCGCACCTCAATAATTTAACTTTTTTTAACAGATAATAGGCAGAAAATGCGTAAGGAATTAGAATACTTAATTTTGTAAAGCAAAAAAAAAAAAAAAAAATCTTCATAAAATCAATTTTCCCTGATTTTTTGTTATTTTTTCGAAATTCCCTGATATTTCCCTGATTAATAAAGTTCCCTGACTTTTCCCTGATCTGTCGCCACCCTGCAAAGAACAATAAGAAAGCCAGCTCTGCTTTTTTTAATGAAATTTCCTACTGTGGTAAGTCAATTGAGAATAGATAAAACTTAGAGAGAGAGAGTGAAGCCTCTCTATTTCTTGAAATCAACGATTTTAGGTCCCGCGATACATTTTAAAGTAAAGTACTGGAAGGTTCACGCAAAACGTGTGTTCTGTCGTTGTAGTTGAACCATGTGACCGGATCGGTGCTTTAGGTTTTCCTAACCAAATGATCAGAAAGTATCGTACCTAGAAACAATTGTTTCTCGGCTGAAATCCATCTGAGTTTTGACACCAATGTCAAGAATACTTTAAGGATTAATAACTAACTTAAGGATTATTAACTAATCAGTACATTATTAAAGGAAAAGATGATGGAATTTAAAGACGAAACAAATTTTATTTTCGTCCAGATAAATTACAACAGGGTAGTTCTGTACACAAAATATCAGTGCAGTGGAAGATCTCTATCTTTGGTGGAAAGAACAAATTAGGCAATATATGAAGTTTTAAAAGGGGTTTTTGTTCAAAAGATCAGATTGCTAATCGGTCGGAGTTGGCTTCGCTCACTGATCGGCTGGATTACAGTAACGTGGTGGCTTGGCGACTTTGACTATAAACAATAGAGTTGCGTGATCATTTGTTTACATTTTAAAGCCACTGTTAATGTAATTTATTGTATTTTTTGTTTATTTGGCAAAATATTTCAGATTGTAAAGAATTGTTTTTCGTTTTTAAAGAGTGTTTAGTCATTGCAGTAGAAGAATGTGTTTATTTTACATATGGAGGGGGGGGGGAGTGATTTTCGCTTATTCAGAGAACTGTTTTTATTTTTATCATTTTTTTAAAACGATATCCTCTCGATTGTTTTATTCTTTTTCATATGGGGGATGTTGCAGCGGGATTTCCCGTTTGTTCTAGATGGGTAGTTAGTTTTTTACACTTAATATCTGAGGACGATTTTTATCCTTTGAGTATGACTGAAGGAACAAACCATACAATCTATGAAGATCTTTCAAGTACGCGAGAAAAAATAGTTAATAAAACAACTGCTCAGTGGGCATTAGATAAATCAAGTTGTAATAAATACACGCATTCGGACACCGAGCATCTTAAAAACATTCTTTTTTTTTTACATATTTTTTCAACAAAACGGTTCAAACACTTGATAGTTTATTGAAATATTTTAACTTTTCAATTTACAAAGTTTGAACAGAACAACGTCTGTCGGGTCCTCTAGTATATGTATACATCGATATTTTCGACCCTTGAAAGTTAGGATATGTTGTAAAAATTTTATTGTGAGGGGCCCCTTCGTTGTGGTGGCCCTGGGGCAGTAGCCCCGCCTGCCCTTCCCTAAATCCAGCCCTGATGGGAAAGAGCTTTTAACACATCGATAGAAAATGTTAACAAGGTTTGCAGTTCTAATGAATTTTTGCCAACTATCTCACTGAATTTGAAATTTCTCTTGTGCAACATTTCGGAATTATTTCAATAAATTTTTGCTCACACATTTTAAAATAACATTGCTTATCACATTTGAAGGTGTTTTTTTTTTCCTTTTTAAGGAGGATTCAAATTTGAACACAGTCAAACTTGTCAACATCAAAGAAAAATTAGGATTATAAAATAAAATATGCCAAAAAATATTCAATTCAAGAACGCTGTTCTGCTTAGATGAAAAATACTGTAATATCATACACACTCCTTCAGGCCCCCATTATACCATTAAACACTAATCATTTTGATAAATTCCTGTGGCTGAATATTGTCGGTATCTAACGCATTCAATATGGTATGGTTACTTTTCAATATCAATAGCACTGATTTGATACAACATGGTACCAAGCATCGGGAGGCAAGTAGTATGCACAAATCCTTAGGTATATTCAAAAATCAGCTTTCCTTAACAAAGCAATTTAAAAAAAATATTAAATACAGTGGAACCGGTTAATCGGATCAGCCGCTTATTTGAACCTAAACTTAAAGTACTGAAACAAATCACATAACACAAGCCTATTATTCGCTTATTGGGACCAAAAATCTGTTTAATTGGAACAAGGGCATGCGAAAAAAATTGGAAAAAAATTTAAAATTGCCTGCTTGCAGCGAGTTTCAAGTACGTCAACGCACTTAATAGTTAGTGTAATAAATAATGGTTCCTTCTAACTTTCAATTAAATTCAGAAATATTTGCAAGAAAAAATTGGTTAACGAACTTCCATTGCACGGCGGCGCTGTTCCAGCATAGATCAAAATTTCAGTGAAGTTTCAAATTTTTTCAGTTCAGTTAGCACATTTAAATACATGTATTTTTTTCAAAACAAAATATGTTTACTTGTAAAATACATAACTTACATTTCATTGGAGTACTTTTTTATTTTCACTCTCACATTTTTAGTTACTGCTGGTTATTGAATTGAATCGAATTGATACTGACTGGAAGGAATAACTAAAACTGTACGGGTCTAAAGATGCTGTTGAATGAGTTTAAACATATTATTTGCCTTATTTTAATTTATTTTTTAATGGAAAATTTTTGTAAACAGCAGTTTTTCTTCTTTTTATGCTCACCATTCATGTGGGGATCCCGATAATCATAAGGGCATTTAATATGTTTCGTGTATAGCATGTTCGGTCAAGATTCACAGATCCTGTTCCCTTAATCAGACCTGCCGGTTATTAGGACCAAAATTGCCTGATCCCAATGTGGTCCTATTAACCAGAATCGACTGTACAGCCAAAATTATTGTCTGACTCTTTGTCTAAAAGATAAAGAGGTTTCAGCAGAGATATAGAAAATGGGAAGTCTAGCCACAAAAATATTATACAAGACAAGACGTTTTCGGAACTGAAAAAGGACAAACGATCTAAACCATACCAGTGGAGACACTAGCATTTAAGAGAACTTCTATAAAAATCTTCACCTATTTCTTCAAAAGTAAGTTCCTACATACACGTAAACTACGTAACAACAAGATCAGTGGTAAAGTTAACCATGAGTTGACATATAGAAATAAATACTGTTAAAATATAGTTAAAAAACTTAAAACCAAAATTCTCCATATTGTCCCCTCAGAGCAATAGGATATCTTAGTGTTATTTCAGGGATTAGATGTCTTAGTATTGCTCTGAGGCGACGATATTTATACACTATTTAAAATCTAACAACACTTACACATTCCATTATTTAAAATGGCATTGAATAACTAAGAATTTTTTGTAAGAAAAAATTAGAACACATGTTGAGACTGTTAGTGAAGCGAAAATGAAGCATGAAAAGATAACACCATTTTGAGTTACATTCACATATTGTAAGGCAGGAGCGGACTGGCCGACTTTGGCCCAGTCGGCAAAAGAATATTTTGGCCCACCTCTGTAAATTAAAAAAGTTAAATCAAACAGTACCGGATCTCGATTCCTCCTTCAGGCTTGGAACCGGGCCAACAGGTGTCCCTCCCCCCCTCCTTGTACAAGCCTGTACTCATTTGTATCAACAGCCCGAACATGACCCACCATTTATGGCAGGGCCGGGGCCACTTTGACTAATGGTGCAGGCCCTTTCATTTTTTGTTAATAGATGTACAAATATAAGTTTTTAACCCTCTTTTTTCATCCCGGGCCCTTTTTCAGGCCGCGTCGGACACCCATTCTCTTACCCCCCTCCCGTTTTCTCAAAATGGGAGCCATGGCCCCCAAAGCTCTAAAAAACTAGAGAGAAAGTTGATGAGAGGAAAGCATCCGGACGTGTAGACTTGGGGGGCTATTTACTTTGGTCCCTACTAAGGATGGAAAAAGAATAAACCTATTTCCAAACGCTTTTTCCGCATAGAGAAAAAAAATTACATGTTTTCTTTTAATTTTTTCTATTATGACATTTTAGCCGACCTGGCCAGTGCGCCCCTGTTGTAAGGTATAACCCGAAATACAGGGGTGGGGTGTCCCTCGTATAACACGGTTAATTCGTTCCGTGTAGCATCGAAACCGTGTTATACGAGACATTTTTAAAATAACATTTTCACCTATTTTTAATACTAATTATGTATGTGCATGAGAAAAATCAGGTTAAGAAGTATCGTGTTATATCGAAACCGTGTTATACTTAGAAATAATGTAAATCAAGGGATATGTACCAAAATTGTATCGAAACCAAGTTCCATAAAAACAGAGTAAAAAATTATTATTATTATAGTTATTAGCAAAAGTTATTAGCAAAAATTAACAGAATGATTCAAACAAAAATGAAATTCCATCTCTTATAAATATAACATTTGTGTTGCATCCAAACTATGATGCATTAAATTCAAGTTTCGTACCGTGTGAGATCGAAACTATGTTATAATAATCACAAATTTGGTACCGTGTACTATCGAAACTGTGTTATAATAATCGCAAATTTGGTAGCGTGTAACATCGAAGCAGTGTTATACGAGACTTTTTTAAAAATAACATTTTTACTTAGTTTTAAAACTAACTATGTTCGTGCATGAGAAAAATCAGGTTAAGATGTATCGTGTTACATCGAAACCGTGTTCCCCGTGTTGTATTGAAACCGTGTTGTACGAGAATTAGAAATAATGTAAATCAAGGGACAATACCGTGTTATATCGAAACCAAGTTTCATAAAAACAAAGTAAAAACTCATTACAGTTATCAAACATTAACAGAATGTATCAGTGGCGTAGCTAGACCCGACTTTCGGGGGGGGGTTACTTCTTATATATATATATATATATATATATATATATATATATATATATATATATATATATAACATATATAATATATATATATATATATATACATATATATATATATATATATATATATATATATATATATATATACATATATAATATATATATATATATATACATATATATATACATATATATATATATATATATATATATATATATATATATATATATATATATATGTATATATATGTATAATTGCTTGGAATTTTTCCCTTTTCTTCTTTTTTTTTTCTTTCTCTTCTGTCTTCTTTTTCTCTTTTTTTTGAGACTAACTTTTCGGGGGGGTTTTGTCCCCAAAACCCCCCCCTTAGCTACGCCCCTGGAATGTATTAAACAAAAATGGAATTTCATCTTTTTTAAAGATAACATTCGTGTTATATCAAAACCATGATGCATTAAATTCAAGTTTCGTACCGTGTGAGATCGAAACTATGTTATAATAATCACAAATTTGGTACCTGTAATATCCAGACCCTGTTGTAGAAGTACTGTGTTATACGAGGGACGCCTGTATATCCTTGGATTCTTCACAAAACATTTTTTAAACAAAAATCTATTTATAGTTTTGAAAAATGCCACATCATCGTTACAACTCCATCAAAAAAAAAAAGACCTCTATGGATTGTTTTTTTTTTTATTATTATTTTTTTTTTTTTGCCAAAGCAAAATATATTATAAAACACATGAAATACAACCATGGAGTGCAACTTAAAGTTGCACATATACCAAAAAAAAAAATCACCATATTCAGTAGACCTTTATTTTACATGGATTTGAATACATACCAGGGTTCAAAAATTTGATATTTTCGAAAATATCGAAAATATCCGATATTTTGATATGTATCAGATATTTTCAATCAGCACAAACTAAAGTCTTCAAATTAGTATATGCATCCTCAAATCACTCTTTATTTTCTTATATTATTATGACAATATGTAGACTTAAAATTAAGGTTTCTTTCTTTATTTATATCTAATAATTCATTTTACATTTTTATTAATTTTAATGGAGTTAATTTAACATTAGTTGTTTTACTGATTTTCTTCTGTTAGCTATTTTTTACACAGTTATGTAATTCAGAAATAAAAATTATTTGGTGCACAGTTCCATAAGACATTTTTTCTGACCAATGTTTAAAAATTAATTAGGCACTTTTAATATGAATTAAAATTGTTACATTACTAATAATTTTAAGAATATAAAATTTAAAAGGAATATTATATTACTTTGTTATATTAATGATGCATTAATACATGATAAAAATATATACGTAACTTTGTGGTTATTCCTAATAACAAATGAACAATACTACTACGTTAATATAATTTTTATATTGGAAATACCGTAGCTGAAAAAATGAATATCGAAAATATCATGATATTTTAAAAATAAATATCGGGATATATATTGAGGATAGAATCAACTGATAAATGTCGGCGGGCGAACCCTGATATATACGGTTCAATATTTGATGTCTTCATTTCATTTTAGGTGCTTGAGTTTTGGTTTTATGTGGAGGTAGCATTGCAAACGAGATAAAAGTTTCCCGTCTTTCAAAATTGAAAATCCTGAGATTGCAGAAAACATGTAATGTACTACATTTTTTGCTGCTAACAAGCGAGTTTGGGCCTTCTGAAGACAGAGACTACCAGAGCTCTTTCCGGAAGAAAAATTATCAAACTCACACAACTCAGAGCTGATTGGAAAAGCTTTTAGGAGTGACAACGGAGGAAGAAACCAACAAGAATACCAACATCAACATCACACATACAAAAAAACTTTCACATTAACAGTTTTTGCCATTCCTTCGCAATGACATTTTCAATTTGTTAGTGAAGGAAGACTCCCTCATGGAGGTGACACAAAAGATCATGGATGCGTTAATGCCCAACAAAAAACTGCAGAGCAAAATAATTAAGATTTTATGCATCTTAAAAATGAAATATCTGGGCTAGGTTTGAACCTGTGATCAAGGTACAAGAGATAAATGTAGAACCACTACATCAAAATATGAACATTCAAAAAGCAAAAAAAAAAAAAATATATATATATATATATATATATAATTCTGTCGTTCTATCTCCATAACTAAATGGTAAAAACTGTAATTTCAGCTTATTGTTATTATTAGCGGGGAAAGCTGCAATTTGTTTTAACATTATTACAACTGCAAAAAAAAAGATTAAACTTCGATTTATCGTTATTATTGTTTGAATATTGCAATCCTCATATATATAGTAGCGAATGATCGAGTAACACTCCTGATTTCATCAACAATGAAACTCGCTCCACGATGATAATTTGATAAAATTTTTTGGTAATGTTCAACATGCAGGGAAATGGTTTATTTTGACAAGGCTGAACTCGATTCAGCAACTTAACTGTTTTACTGGTACTGTCTGACCACGGATTGTATGGAAAGACAAACATCCGTTTTACAGCCGGAAATGGACGAGTCTATGATTTTTTACCGATGTCAGCTTTGGCAGAAGCAGAGTCTCATTCAAATGAGCGCAATGCGCGCATCAAATTTTTACTTTTCCCCCTTATTCACTTATATTCGTCTTATCTGGACTTTTGAAAATTCCATGCAATCCGTAGTTGGACAGTAAGTCTGTGTCATTTCTGGGGAATGAAGAAACGAAAAAATGGTCAACAATGAAAGCTACACTGGAGTTTAGGGTTCATCCACTGGCATTAGGATTAAAATTTCAACAATCAAAATATCACCAAACAGGCAATGGCTTTGTTCAAATGTAGAAGCAGTTTTCACCCGTCATATCTTGACTGACGATTTTCTAGTCTGTTAATAAAACATTTTACTAACAAGAGCTAGAACTAATTTTTTAAAGCGAAGGGATAATTTTGCATTAGCTCCACGTCTGGAGGGTATCGTAATTTTTTGCGAGGTGCTAAAATTAGTAATATTTTGACTCTTTATATATTAGTTTGAAGTCCGAAAATTTGTCATTTCTCCCATAATTTTATCCAAGTACTTAACAATGTTCATTTTTATTCCACTAACGACACAAATAGCCAAACAGCTTGATAAACATTTTGGTAGTAAAATTAAATTCTATTCTGGGTAGAGTCACAGAGTGTAATTAAAGAAAAATTTATGTTTTCGTTTTAATGCTCTTTTTGTATAAAATGTACAGGAACATGACATGATTTTCAATTTATCCACTTTGAAATAATAAGAAATATTCCTTAGTAAAAGTTATTCGGACTGTAATTAAACACAAAGCATAAAATGATTGATTCAGTATAACATAAAAAATAAATAAATAAAAAGAAATAAATTATGAAATTTATTAATCAACCACTATACATTAACTTTAAATGACAACTGCACTGCGGCAAAATCATGAACCTAACCTCTTTCACTGAATGACATGAACCAACAATTTGAAACGGTAAAATTGATTAATTTTTCTATTTTCAGTTAAAAATCCTTATTAAAATCAGTTAGCTGAACCAAGTAGAATGAATAAATATCAAGCAATATTCAACTTTTATTGCACCAAGAATATACAACAATGGAATTTTTACAGTTTTTGAGTCTCCACCATCTTCCCAAACGATGTTCATATCCAATGCCTGCTATCAGGAATTTTCCCGAAGTACTGAACTGTAAGGTATTTACAAAGCCGTCCTGAAAGCATTAAAATACAATGAAATTTTTCCAACAAAATAAAAAAAACATGAAGGTAACTAAAACTTGATGTGTAATAGGCTAAAAATTACTTAAACATCAGAAAATTATGTCTACAACTCTCATGAAGGGTGATAATTCTCGGCTGCTTAATATCTAAATTAAAAAGAGCAGAACTTACAACAGGCACTCTTGTTACCGGTAACAACTGATTTTTTTCATCATCTCTCCTCCATAACTTAATAAAACCATCTCTGGAACCTAAAAATAAAGTATTTAAGTATTTAAATGCTGATTGCAGAATTGTCAAACATTTAGTTTTGAATGCCAGCATAGAGAGTGTTATACAGGAAATTGTATATAAAACAAGTAAACGTCAGATTTCTACCTCTCTAGTTCACTGGGATAGTGCAAGTTTTCAAACAATTCCACCGCTGTCCCCCCTCCCCCCCCCCCTTTCATTTTACGATTTCCCACTTGGGTGGGTTTTTTTATCATTAGTCCGACGAAATGCGTAGAATCAAGGCTAACACTCATCCCTAAATAAAAATAAATAAAAAAAGTAGGGGGGAGGTACTTGACAACAATTTTTATACATAATACTAGCTGCATCGCCCGGCTTTGCACGGTCCACCTCAAAAATAAAAGTTATGTCAAGTGACGCGTGTTCAACAATCAGGCTCAATCAGGCTTAAACAACAACAACAAAAAGAAAAGTCAGTAAAATTTTGGGGCAGATTGCGGGAAAATAACCAAAATGTAAGCATTTTAAATCTCTAAATTACAGGAAAAGTCTTTAAAACAAAAACCAGAATTTTGTTTGTTCATATTCGAGAAAAAAATGGCAACATCTTTCTTCTCAATAATTTTCTTCACTCAACAAATTTTAATAAAAAGCACTGTTACGGAAAGTTGAGATGAAGCACTGAATAATTATTTGAATGGAGGAAAGCCTTTGAAAAATAGGGATTTTATGTCAAAATCCAAGTATCATTATTAATAGTTTTTAATTAATATCTCCGCTAATTATTATCGGACGATTACGTTAAATAGCCAAACATAAAGACGGGAAAATTATGAATCTATTAATACCTGGTTCAATGGTCAGTTCACTGACATTTGGGAGAAGTAACTCGGACATAAATACATAGTTACATACATATATGCATAGGTACATACGCTCAGTTTTTAATTATATAAGATTAATAGTTACCAAATAAACTTTGCACTTAAAGAACATTTGAAAAAAACTATGGGTGCAGTTCAATTTTTATTCTTGCAACGATTTAAGGCACAAAAATGTAATTAACTTCCAATCAAATGGAAAAAGAAAGAAAAAAAAGCTAGTGTTAACGATCTTCCATAATGAATGTATACTAACCAGATGCAACTAGATCTGTATTTTTCAAGGCACACAAAGAAACAATCCAATTGGGCTCTTCTGTCTCCGAATCCAAACCATGAGCTTCTGTTACTTTTGATAACGGTTTTCTTTTTATGAATGCCCCAAAGTAAAAGACACCTAAATATAAGAAATTAACATATATTATTTTTTGGTGGTAGTAAACATTGGCGTCTCTACCTTAAACTTTTGGAAAGGCAGAAATTCTAAATTTCGAAATAATCGAATGAAACACCAAACTTTAAAAAATCATAAATAACGAACATTAGACATCATGAAAAAGAAAAAAAATCAATAGAGTGAAACCCCGCTATAACCAAGCCTTAACTGACTAACTTGGGAGATTGTTATAGCCGAGGGTTCGCTGCATCTGGTTTTCAAAAAAAGTCTGCATTCGCTAAGATACTTTCTGTAATGAACATCTTAATTAGGAGATGTTCATTATAGAAGTATCTTTCTATTAGTAAGTAAAATATGTTGATCATATTGTACTCAATAACAAGCTAACTATTGAAAATTTTCCCTTTTTTTAAATTCTATGCATCGAAGAAAGGTGTTAGTTTCAGTTGCAAGCTTTTGGATTTTGCAAATTTTTTTAGTCAACTATCGCAAAAAAAAATCCAAAAAATGTTGGTCTATAGTTTCAGTCGCAAAAAAAAAAAAAAAAATTTCAAAACATTGACAACTGCCTTTGAGCAAAAATCAAACATCAAGGACTAATATCTTCTTCTTCATAAATATCAGAAGACTCGTCTACAGTCAAGTTGTTCTCGTCAAATGCTATTAAATTGTTTAGAAAATACCAAAGCTCATAAGACACTTTTTTGTACAGTCGGACCCCGATTTTTAACATTTAACGAAACGATTTAACGAAAACGTTTTTACGTTAAATCAGAGGTTTTCCTAGTATCATGGTGCAAAAAAAATAAAAAAATTGCACTTACTTTATCTAAAAGCCCCAATAAGCAGATGCACAAAAAATATTCATAATTAGAAAGTGTACACCTTTTATTCAGGATTCTGCGACTTATTACTTTTATAGTTAACTAGCAAAAATACCCGGCGTTGCCTGGGTCAGTAATAATTATGAGAAACAATAGTTACTTGCCCTTGTTTTCTGTTTTAAGCGAAATAATTTAAAACAAACCTTTTTGATGTGATTAAAAATCGAGCTTCTTCCTTACTCATTAAACTAAAATAGCAATAAGTATAAAGAACAAAATAGTATTCAATTAGAAACGAAAGCACAACATTTAAGCATATACAAATTTGAAGAATTTCCGAAATATGAAATTGAACTTTACATGTTTTAAAAAGATTTATCTGTTAGTACTTTTTTTTAAAAATCTAAAATCTTCTCTGTATGGTTAATGAAGTACGAACTGTTTTAAAAAATGTAGCCGCCCGTGTTCCCCTTACACTTGCTTTAGTTATTTTGGGAAATTTCAATTTTTGTGGGCACTTGGTGCGGTTTAAAATCTTACCAAATTTGTGAGAATCATGTGGAAAAAACTGCCAAATGCATCAGCTACTGAAATCTTTCTGAAAAAATTCTGGCGATATTTCTGCTGGTTGGTTGGATATAGTGAGCAAGTGTGCAATCAGCATAAATAATAACAATAAACCATTAATTACATAAGTTCCATTTAAAAGTAAAATGATCAGCCTTATCCATTTATTTTTAGCCAATCTTGTAGGAAAACGTTACTTTAAGATTTGACTTGAGAAAAGCCTCAAAAAGTCAGACGAAACGCAAAAATATTCAACAATACAACAATTCTTGGGAGTTGAGATGACACACTAAATAATGACTTGGGTTGATGAAAGCCTTCGAACAGGGAACAAAAAAGCTCATAACTCGTTTTTTATACAACTTAGAAACTTCGAACAGATGCTATCTTCAGCAGAAAAATTGGCGCTTTCGATGGACATATAATGTTAATATGTGCACGTTTCTTTCCACCCCCATGTTGGGGAATTTATGCGAAAATTGGGACTAAAATTGGAATAAAAAGGGAACTATCAATCGGATTTTTTTCGAACTGGTCTATAAACCTTCCCAGTACCAAACTGAACAAACGGTGAAAGTTTCAGCCAAATCTGCCGGATAGTTTCTGAGATCTTAGGGAACAAATTTACCAAACTCCATTTTTATATATATAGATTTGAAATTTTGTTGTACTGAGTAACATGTTTGGAAAATTTCCTTGATACTTGACTCGAAATAGTTCTCTTTCGACTTTATGGAGAGAAGAAAATACTGTGTAATTTACTGCCTGCTGAATGAGATATGTTTTTAGTTTCCATTAAATAAACTAACAGTTTTAATGAGTGTTTCATTATTGCTTTCTGCAACAGAATGGCTATTCATTGGTTGCACCCTCGCCTGTCAAACATTGCTGAATTTAAGAAAAGTCTTTCTGCTTTGCACAAGATGGATATGTCATTTTGAAAACATTCCAGTATTTTCTAACTCAAATTAACAAAAAAAAATCAGCTGTTGCAAAAATTCATTACTTCGTGGTTCATTGTTCCTCAAATAGAGGTTTCTGCCTTCATTTTAGTCGGGGAACCAAAAATATTTGCTAAAATGCGAAATTCGTTAAACAGAGGTTTGTTAAATCTGGAATCGACTGTACATGTTCAGTCGAAACTTCTGTCCAAAACATTCGTTTGATGTAAATCCAATGTGTAGATCATGTTCATCTACGAATTATAGGTTATCTTTCTCACATTCTAACCAGAAAATCTTGAAATATTAGAAATTTTTGGCTCACTATCGCCAATTCTCTAGTATTTGAGGATCGTTACAAGTGTCTAAAATTGCATTGCTGACATAGGACTTCATTTTGGACCATTTAAAATGTTCGCTACAACCGGGGGATCGCTATATCCCAGGTTCGCTATAGTGGGGTTTGACTCTATTGCAATTATGTCTCAAAATTTGTCAATTAAGGAAAATAATTGGGAGGTAACAATGACCTCCTATAAGGATATCTACCCCTGGCAGTAAAAAAAATCGGAAAATACGGTCATGGAATAATTTATCATGTTTTACTAACATTTTTCATTTTTTGTAAGGACACTAAACTGAAATATTTTAGACAGAATTTTTGCTTTTATGTTGCTTATACTCAGATATACAATATTTTATCTCTCTCCCTGTTTTTCTTGCTATACTAGACATAACCTTTTTAGGACAGAAATCAATAAACATTTGAGGGATTTCATTATATTAAATTTTAGAAGTAAAACATAGCAAGTCAAACATTCAAATAAAATCACTGGCATTAGACATAGTACAACTTGAGCTTGAGACACTAAATTCATGCAATTTAATTTTGATTTTTTAAAAAGGAATTTCTGAGCTATTGAATACATCAAAAACACAAAAGCAATGGCAAATTGTAGCAAATCTTTCTAAAATTTTAGATTCCAGTTTAACATAAATGGATAATGGAACTTTTGCATACATTTTATCAATAAAAACTTTTTTTATACTTATCATTAAAAGTATTTTGTTTCAAAGTAAGGAAGGTGTGGTAAACTTTCATGTAAAAAAAACTATTTGTACTACAGCCAAAAAATAAGTAGCTACAAGTACTATAGCTTGACCGTGAAGAGAAGGCAGATGACCTTGAAGAAAAACCTCATTTTGTATCATTTGTGTTGGGTAGAATCAACCAGAAAGCACCTAAAAGTAGAAGTCGTTCTCAATGATCCTATCTGTCACAAAATAATAACAATCAACCTATTACAAACGATACAAATGATGTGTTTGCTTCAAGGTCAGTCGCCTTCTCTTCGCGGTCAAGCTTTAATAGTACAAGTATTTCAAAATACCAAATTGACAATGCTTCCATTTTTTGTAGTTAAGCATCTCGTTAGCCAGTGCATATCAAAAGTTACAGTATAACAAAACTAAAATCCCAAATTTGAAAAGAAAAAAAAAAAAGTTAAAATATTTCTAAAAATACTTGAATCACAACTCACCCGTCATCTGAACCAGATACAAATCTTTGGTGGCTGGAAACACATACACAGTCTATAGAAGCCCTAAAAAAAATTGTATTTCAAAATTATACTTGTAACATATAGTAAGAAAGGCACAAATAAGAATCATTGACCAGTGGCGTAGCTAGACCCAACTTTCGGGGGGGTTACTTCTCTTATATATATATATATATATATATGTGTGTGTGTGTATATATATATATATATATATATATATATATATAATCGCTTGGAATTTTTTCCTTTTCTTCTTTTTTTTTCTTTCTCTTCTCTCTTCTTTTTTTCTATTTTTTTTGAGACTAACTTTTCGGGGGGGGGGGGGGGGGTTTGTCCCCAAAACCCCCCCCCTTAGCTACGCCCCTGTCATTGACATTGAAAACCAAACATGTGTACGAGCATAGTACAGTCGGATCCCGACTTACGCGAGGGATGCGTTCCAAGACCCCTCGCGCAAGTCGGAATTTCGCGTTGTGGAACAACGTATGTTTAGAATTTTTTTATAAGCATACCCAATTATTTCAGACGTGTTAACACCCCTCAAATTGTTTCAACCCATTTTTTAATTAAATATTACCGTATGTTTTATAAAGAACTGACTTATTACTGCATTTTAGAAAGCACGTTACTATTTAACATGATTATTCTGTTATGAAGCACAAAATCAATGATCAATAAGATACGTTTACTTAAACAGTAGGGTACTTACAGAAAGAACATTACTGCATTATAGTAGCACTGAACAGTAGATATCGTAGTTTTAATTATAATTTTTAAGATTATGAAGTTTATGAAGTGAAGTGGGAACACCACTATTTCTGGCCTGACTTCCATTTTCATGATGTTTGTATTTTGCACAGACATTACTCAGCGAGCTTCATTATTAAAACTAAGTTCTGAACTTTTGCGGATTTCCTTTTCTTGAACTTTAATTGTAAGTATCAAAGATTAACTCATACCTAGTTGTCGTGTTACCTTCAAGTCACTTTATAATTGTTCAAGCATGGAGAATACCTTTTCTTGAACTGTCAGAAAATTTCTGTTTTTCTTTCCACTTTTACTAAATTTAAAAAGAAAGACCTCGCTTGGGAACCATTCTGTTTTATCAACGTTCATAAGGAGGGAAAAAAAACCTGTTAAGAATCGGAGCGGTAATTTGTTTAAACTAAAGCAAAACGTCGTTTGTACTAATACAGTGTGTGAACTTCAGCTGTCAGTGACGCTAAAGGGATGAAAGTCCATTCACGAAACCAAAATGTAGTGTCAACGAAGCCCATTCTAATGTTCCGCCACTCCTTCCCAAAAAGTTTCGTGTTGCAAGCGAGTAATTTGCGTCAGCAATAAAAAATTCATTACTCATGAAAAACTCGCGTTATAGTCATATCGCGCAAGTCGGATCCCGTTTGTAGCGAGATCCGACTGTACATATCGAATAGAATAGGGACATCTTAAATAAGATTGGGGGGGGGGGGGGAGCTTGGATCCAACTGGGGTAACTTTGGCCTTTGGGGGTAACATTGGCCCAATAAATGGAAAGAGATTGTTTATACTGTATTAGAATCAAGAGAACGTTTATCCCTTATTTGTTTCAAGGGCCTAATAAGTGTCAGTACTAACTTGACTAGTAGTACCGGTTCATTACTAGTAATACAGATTGATTTTTTGTTTGTCGGGCTAATGTTACTTGAAAAAAGACCAAAGTTACACCAGTTGACTGTACACAAATAGTAGTAAGTCAATAGGTTAGCAATGACCTTGACCTAGTTTTAAAATATTAATTGCACATTTTAAATTATATATTTAATTTATATCCAACTGCAATAAAAATTCTTACACAAAAATTTACTTACGTTAAAGTCATTTGTTAATGGAACCAATTTTTCAGAAGATTTAAATAATAAGTTAGTACAGAAAACAGACAGTACACAGTACTTCTTCAATGTTCATAGTATGCCCTAACAATTCCAAGAAAAAAAGTCGTTTTTGAAACATAAATTAAGCCCTGTGATCTAGTCTGTAGCTTCTTTTACAGTAAAATGTAAAGCAATGCTGTTGCTGAGGGTGATTCCTGAAACTTTTTTTTTTTGTAAAAATAATGCAAATTTGATTTTTAAAAAAATGGTTTCAATTCATCTTTAAAAATAAATAAATGTTAACTTTTTGCATTCTTTTTTAGCGTAACAAATAATCGCCAACTACAATATCTACATCTATATAAAAGATAGTTCCCCAAACAATTTTTTTCAACAACAGCAGTGATGTAGAGGACAATATCATGCAAAACCAGCTATGCAAAAGCATCACAATTTTGAGCAACTCTTGGCATTGATTAATAGTAAGGTTTTTTGGCAAATCTATAGCAGATTAATCTTGCAGACTTTTTGGTGTTTAAAATCTCCGTCACAGACTGCTAAAAAAAATTCTGCTACTACTGGGTATACCCGCAAAGGCGCCCATATAGGGGGGCAAGTGGGGGCTCGAGCCTGCCCATAAAAATTAGAGTTTCCTTGGCTATAGTATTTTTTTCTTTAAAAATCTAAAAAACATCTCTTTTCCAGGCAATTAATGAGTAAGTTATTGACAATTTCATATTTTAATGACTCTAATCTGTCCTGAAATCGGTTTCCATGGGAAAAAATATCCAGCTAAACTATGGGGAAGCATCTGAGCCCCCCCCCCCCCTAACAATTTTGGCTCTTGTATACCCACCTCTGTATACATACAAATACTAACAGGTAATTAAACGTTAATGAATCTATGGGGATAACTATTTCAGTTTGAAAACTTGAAATATTTATAATAAAATAAATACAAAATAATATCTAGATAATGAGTTCATCAAATATGAGTTATCGTTTATAAAGTGGATAAATGAAATTTTTAAATTCAAACTAAAATAAAAGTCAAAAACTGATTTATTGAAAATTTTTTTTACACAAAACCATTTTTTATTTTAGTTATTGTTAATGAATTTTACCCACCCATGAGCCTGGAATACTAGCTGAGATTCTTCGACAATTTTCCATATACGTACGGTATTGTCTCGACCTCCAGCGGTCAAAGCTGTTTCACCGAAAAAGCAATCAATGCCGGTTATGGCATCCTGATGCCCAAACCTAAAGATGAGAAATGAAAAATGTTAATGAAACTAAAGTTATTCCCTTCTGTTTAACATTCTTTTTCCATCATGTGATCAATTCTATGTACATATGTATGACTGTCTATGCATGTGTCTGTTTACATTTTCAAGTGTAAGGAGTGGCTGTTTTTAAGCCAGACACTCCCATTGAGAAATTTCTTGCTATGCTACTGCCATTGGCGCAAGCAGAAATTTTTCAAAGGTGGGGGGGGGGGGGGGGGCAAAAACATTTAAAAACAATTTAAATTGTTATAAATTGGCTTAGAATGATTTGACTGATTAGTTCTAAAATAAAATGGCCTCATGAAATGAGCCTTACTAATGGGCTTAAAACAGCATTAGCAGTCATTTGGATACCTTAAATTTAATTTAAAAAAAAAAAAATTCTATGGATAAGGTATGATTTTATTACTTAAATACAGCTAAACTTAGTTGTTTTGAAATTGTTTATAGTGAGTGCTCTGTTATAATGTCGAAAAATATTTAGGGGCTTCCCCTTCTTCTTGCCAAGAGCGACGGTACATTAATTAGTAAGCAGTACATAAATTTTCGGCATGGTGCGCCTCTAGAACCATTCCATTCCCAATATACAGCGCTCTTACACTTCACCATTAACTTGAATCATTCAATCACTTCCACTTAAAACAGAAAAAGGGAAAGAATACATAAACCATACAAAAACAGACCCTTGTTTTGCAGAGGCAAGAAAAATATAACCTTGAAAAAAGAAGAACCAAGGGTAAGCTTTGGCAAAGTGCAAGCTTTTGTGCCAATGTGTTTTTCTTTGAGCTATAGAAATGTCCCTTGAGAATTTATGTTTAAATTCATATCTCTGCTAATTATAGTCATAGAAAAACAAAAACTGCCCAAACACTATGTCTGAAAAATTATGAATCTATCGATACCTGGTTCAATCGTCAATTCTCTGGCTCTTGGAAGAAGTTAAAGTGGCATAGGTAGATAGATGCACACAATAGGTTCATATCCTCGCTTTTAAATATATAGGATAATAAATTCATAGTTCACATTTTCAAAAGTTTTTTGTATTGAACATGTCAAAAATAAATAATACTCAAAGTACTGTAAAGTAATCAAAAGAATCATAAGGGAAAAAAATTCCATACAAAGTCTCTACGTATCCCATCTCATCTAAATTCCAAAGCTTAATAGATCTGTCATTTGAAGCACTAAGAAGCTGATGTGATCCTTGCTGAAATGCAAGACCCTGAAAAAAAAAAAGACAGTTTAAGTACAACAGTAGGACAGTAGATCCAGCTCTGCCGATAAAATTTATGGACTTGCGTTATTTTACCATTACTTCAGTTCACATTAAAAAATATAAGCAATAAAAATTGCAATTATAACCTTATCCATGTAATTAATGACAATTTAATGAAGTAGAACTTTTAAGTACCGTTGGTACACAAAGGTTGAAAAAATATCAGGACTTGAAAAAATTGGAAAAGGTTGGTAGACATTGTGGTGGTATAGAAACTATTTCTATACCACCTCACGTCTTGGGATGCTTAACTTGGTTTCTAAATTCAAAACTTAGTTGATGAGCATTATTAGCAAAATAGAGGACAAGATGCTAAAAGATGTTATCCAGAACAAATTCAACTTAATAGAGCCCATCGTGCCATATAGTATGGGTAAATGGAACATCAAGTCTAGATCTAGAAATTATAAAACAACAAGATAATAGGGCTGCTGAGAACTAAGACAAAAAACCCCATGTCAGTTTTACTGCCGACTCCTCGATTACGACTTCGCTGGCATATTCTCTCGGTGTCTAGCCAAGCCCTTGGTGCACTATTTATACTGGTGGTTTTTCTCAGAGGTTTCACTCAAATACTTAAATTATTAGATAAATATTTTTATTTGATCAACAGAGCATTTCCTAACAAAAATACTTAAAGAAATACAAAAAAAAAAAAATATTATTAATAAATAATAATAATATGCTATTCAAAAAACACTCAAAAATAATTTTTAACTAGGTGTATTAAGAGGCAGTAAAAGAAGGAAACATATCTCAGTGAGAATGTATCATGCGAAATTATGCTGAAACTAAATTAATTCTGAGATTTTTTTTTAAAAGCATAAATACACTACATCGTCCCTTCAGAGCAACAGTAAAATATAACTCCAGGTGTAAAAGTAAGATATACTGCTGTTGCTTTGAGGTGACGATACACATGAAGAAATTCTTTATTTGTAAAAAAAAGGTCCACATATGCAACTTAAATTGTAACATTAAAACATATTGTTTTTCTATACAACAAGTGTAACTCAATTTAGCTTCTGCTGGGCCACAATCGCGAGCTTCTAATAATATTTCAATGTAGCATTGAGTCCTTAATTACCAAACAATAACATTCAAAATAATACTTGAAAAAAAAAATCACTTACAGTTATTGCATCTTTATGACCTCTAAATGTTTTTATATGTTCCATTGTTTCAGGATTCCATATATTGATTATTTTACTCCGACAGCCACTAGCCTATTAAACAAAATATTAAAGAGTTTTTTAAAACCTTTTGTCTTTTTGATTACATGAAAAATAAGCAAGATTTAATAACATTTATCACCTAATTTAACCTTCCAGCACGCAATCTCCATGCAAACATGAAAAGTTGTGTGCATTTCTTAAAACACCTTACTCCACATATAGGATATAGGGCCCGATTAAGATAGCTGGTGATCCTAGGCCAAATTGTTTGGGGGCCCCTCTGTAGTCAAACCTTACAATTTCGGGTTTCCGCTATTGTCGCATTTTTCGCAAAATGCGAAAACACTGTCTCAATTGCAAAAATAAAGCAATGCATTTTCGCTTTTTTGCTGAAATAAAAAATTAATTATTTTTTAAAAGAAGAAAAAAATGCATGATCCTAGAGAGGAAGCATGCATGGCGACAATGAACTTAATCTTTTTAAAATCTTAGCTAAGATGTTTTAAACTACAAATAAGTTCAATAACACACAGTTTTATCCGACATTATGCACACCCAATAACTGCTTTATAAGGAGGAGGGGGCTGCAACATTCTAAAAACCAATCATGTGTATTCTTTTTTTATTGTCCGTTAAAAAAAAACTAGCTGCTGTATTTACTTCTTCAAAGATGTCACAGATAAAATATGAACTTTATTTTCAACTGGAGATGAAGCACACTGAGACATATATAAATATGTATATGAGAATGTGTAACATTTTAGCACTTTGCTAAAAATTTTCCCTCAATTTTAGCTTTTATATTAAAGAACTTTTGAACCTTGCTTAAAACCTGTTACCATTTCACTCATGGGCTGACGCAGTTTTAGCCATTTGGCACCCTAGCTCATGGTCTAGTTGGTCTATTCAACAATTAGGCTGTTCATATATATAAATCTTCGTCATAACTCACAGCTGAACCTTGTGAGTCTAGTGCGCTAGTCATTTTGAATCAAGGACGGATGCAACATAAGGGCCCCTCCCTTGAGAGATCCTACATTGGCAATTTTTCATCTTTGATGACCTCAAGGAAAGGAATGGGTTTTGAACCCCCCTCTCAAATTCTAATGATCTTTGGTGATGTTAGGAGGAGGAGTCTGTAGACTTTCCTCCACACATTTTGCAAAATTGAAGTCTTAATATCAGGTAAAGTTAGGAGAAGGAATGGGTTTGAGTGACTTTCCTCTCTTAATTTTTCGAAACTGAAGTTCCAAAAGACAGTCTTAGCCAACCTTTGATGATGTTAGGGAGAGGGGCTTTCGAAACATTCCCACGGAAATATTACAAAATTGAAGTTCTAAAGCGCAATTTAAGAATACCTCTTTCAACAAAAAAGAGGAGAAATGGGTTTGGGGACCTCCTAAACAGTGATTCAACAACTCTCCCAAAGTATATAAATCAGATACGTAGTATGAGACGAATTCAAAAATCAACCGCCCCCTCCTTGAAAAATTTCTGGATCCGCCCTTGTTTTGGATTATGGTTTGAAGTTATTTTTAAGCTAAGTTGAGTTAAGTGTTTGAACAGAAACAGAGTATCTGACCAGAGAACCACACAGATAATGTAATGCATGCGGAGGGGGTCATCTGTAATGACCCTATTTTGCAAAAGAAAACGCTTTTTGTGGTAAGTTTGTGGAAAAGTTTTTTTTAAGCAAAATTACCTGATATTACCAAAACAGCAATATTGCAGTATTAACCTAACTAAGCATCAGTTTTCTCTTTTTAGTTCCTAAGAAAAAAATATACACTTTCAAAAATCAATTACAAAGTTACTAGAGCCTAACTCATAGATAAGTTTAGGAATTGAAGTAAACCATGCATTAATCAATTTTCTGAAATCTTAAGATTTTTTTTTTCAATTTTTTTTATTTTAATATTTTCTATTTTGGAAGGAGGGCAGCTGCTTTCTATTTAATCGTCATAGAAACATACTTTGTTTAAAAAAATTTGCTTATCATTTATAAAAATTTCCAACACAATTGTTTCATAAATTCATTACTTTCAACTTTTCAACATAAGAAATAATACCTTTGCGTGGAAAAGTAAATGGCAATCAACAACCTCATAACGTACAAAATTAGTGGATGCCTTTTCATCCGAAAGCTCACTATTTGTATTGAAAAAGAGGTTCCCTGAAACCTCGAAACATGTTTATGCAGTAATCTGCTAATTTTGTGCATTATGACGTTGTTAATTGCCATTTACTCAAACAACATATCTTTAGAAAAAAATGTTTACCCCATAGGGTAACAGCACCAGTAACAGACAGTCGTCAGTTTGGATTTAAATAATAAGAAATTTAGGCGGGTAAAACTGATGTTGCTGTGACCCATGAATACAATGCAACCATCTGGTGTTATCAGAGTGAATTCTATGAGTCAGTTGGTATTGACAAGGCAGTGGTGGAAGGTAATGAACAGTCACCACGAGGTCTGCCGATGTTCCATGTTCATTTGAATTTAATAAGGCTTTAGTTCTAAAAATAAAGAACTTTTGCTCATTTTGAAGAGATAAGTGGAATTTAGTTCATTACTCATCCTTTCCTGGGCCTCATAAGAATTTTCCATGTCTGTTACTGGGGATTGGACCTTTTTTTTTTTTTTGAAATGGAGCAAATAACTAGTATGTTGTGGCCATCACGAAACTTTCTTCTATATTTTTCCTTTTTCTGATCCCTCCCCATGCTTGACGAGGAAGCAATATTCCTAACAAAAACAAAATGACACATGCAAAAACTTGACGACCATCCCAATGTCTGAATTATTGTAAAAGCAAAGCAAAGAGTGAAAATTGAAAGTTATTTTAAAAGTCTTGCTTGAAATAATTACAAATATTTTATTTATTAACAAACATAAGATGGCAACAGTTAAAAACTTTAAATCATTGAGATAATATTTCCGATCATTTCCATACAATTAAAATCACGAGAAATACGCAGACGACAATCTATTACGATTTATCTTTCTTATTGTTGCATAAATAAGACTATTTTTATTCGCAAAAAAAAAAAAATCAACACCTCTTGGAGCGATCGGCGTCAAAATTGAACCAAAGCCTGTTTACATATGGATTCACATATATTCCAAATTTCAACCAGAACGTAGCATTACTTCTTGAGATAGGGCACTCAAAATGGAAAAAAAGAACGGGTGATTGCGCTTCCCCCTTTTTAGCTGTTGACACAAAAATAAAATCAGTTCTTATACCCACTAAGGGCTACTTGCCGATAAATTTTTATTTCATTCCGTTCATTATTTCTTGAGATACAGCAGTCCACAATTGACGACAAAAAACGTTCTATAGCTCAACCCCCGTTTGAGTTATTGACACCAAAATTGAATCAGCACCTGTTCCTGTTAATACCAACATATGGACCAAATTTTGTTTGATTCCGCCAGTTACTTCCTGAGGAATAGCAAGCACGCGTAACTCAAAAAACGTCCCATTGCTCCACCCCCCTTGGAGGAATTCGCGCCAAAAACTAATGGGCACAAGTTCACATAGGGGCACATATGTGTACTAAATTTCGTGTCGATTTCATGTGGTAGTTTTTGTTGTAGAGCGGCCACAAAAAACTGGTCACAACACAGACGTGACACACATACATACACACACACAGACAGACAGACATTTTCCAAAAATGGTCGAAATGGACTCAGCACACCGCAAAACGTTCGAATCTGTCAAAATTCGAAATTCGAAAATTTGCACGAATCCAATACTTTCTTCTATATATTAGATATAGAAGAAAGTAAAAATATAATTAACTCATTCAAAAGATCCAGAGCAGCCAAACGTTAGATGAGATGTAGGTGCATGAGAGAAAAATATTTTTAAAAGTCTAAAGACATTAAAAGGCTCAGAAAATTGAGTTAACCAGAGAGCGATGTCTTAAGCATGTCTGTTACTGGTGCCGTTACCCTACTTTTCTGTTCTGTGAGTTTAACTCATTTAAATTCAAAATGTACTAAATTAAATTTGAATGTTTAGAAACACTTTGAAAAAATTGCTTATATTTAATACAGAGGAAAATGTTGAACACAAAACTGAGGTGTCCTAAAAAATTGTTCAAGAAATTGCGTGCAAAACAAAAACCAATTTTTCGTGTTAAGTACTTCAGTGTCAAACACATTTCACTGCATTTAAAAGAATTAGCAGACAAAATTACCAGAAATTTATCATCTTCAGAGATAGCAAGAGCAAGAACATGATCTGTATGAACATAATCAGAAGCTTTAGCCACCTTCTTTCCACCTAAAATAGTTTTTAATCTCTTTTTCTCTTCTAGACTCCCTATAGACCAAATATAATGAAAAAATCATGACTTTAATATCATTTATTGCATTATTTCTGATATGAACTTAAATTAAAATATTTTAACAATACAAAAGAAGAAAAGCACATGTTACAAAATATTTTGAATGTGGCATGTTTCAGTACTTTCATACTAAAAAATAAAAATAACAAAAATATGAATCCATTTCTGACAAATTAATGTTTGTGCAATCGAGAATTATCCAAAAGTTATAATTTAAAAAAAAAATTTAATTTACCATTTCAGATTATTTTTTGAAAAAGTTGCTTACATAACTATGAGCTGAGTTTTTTTTTTTTTTTTTTTGCTCGCATTAACCGTATCAGAGTCCCCACGCCAAAATAGCTACAAAAAATTATGCACGTTAAAGCATCCTATTTAAACACAACTATGGCTTCTTTGAATTCTGGGTAAATCATGTGATTTTCATATTTTATGTATAATCGGGATTTATACCTGGTTCCTAGAGAACCTAGTAACAAATGGGCAAATATAAAAATATAAATTTTAAGGAAGTTAAAAGAAAAAATTAGGACAACAGTATAAACACATATTATGTGTAAGAATGCAAAATTTAAGTCCAATGTGGGGTACTTCAATCATAGCAGTTCAGGGTAGTAACCAAAAAATAATTTCGGGGAGGGTTTAAAAAACTTTCATGTGGATCTTTGCGCTATTTGTGCTAATGTTCAAGTCGTCGGGTTATCTAATATGAAAGCGTTTTATGTAATTAACATACATATGAAAGACATTTGAGTTTTGGAACAATATTTTTTGGAAATTTTTAAATATAAACATTAAAATGTCAAACCGAACTTTTCCGGGGGGGGGGGGGAGAAGAACCCTAAGAACCCGCCCCCCTTGTATATGGCCCTGTAGCAGCTCCTCTTTTTGCCAAAGCATTTGCAAGTTCATTTCTGGTGACATTACAGTGTGCTGTGGTCCAATGTAATGCTCTACTTTTATATTCTGCAGCAGCAAATCTTTTATGAAGCTGAGACACTCAAAAACTTGTGACTTACATCCCTTTTTTTTATGCTATTGCCTCAATAGTGCATTGGGAATCTGACAAGATGACACATCCCTTTAAATTACAGCCACAATATTTTAGTTTGAGCCAGCTTTTACCTATCCATCAAATGCAGAAGTATATTTTCCAACAGGGAAATAAAATAAAAACATTACTATACGCGCTTACACCAGCACTCACATTGTTTTCTACACTTGACCCATTAGTATGAATATGCAGCTATAAGCTTTCAAGTTATGAAGAAGAGATCCATTAAATATGAAGCAGTTATTTTTAATACAAGTTTTACAAGGAATTTTTATTATCAAACTAGCTGCGTCGCCTGGGTTTGCAGTTTTCCTCGCAAATAAAAGTATGTTAAGTGACGCATGTCCAACAATCAGACTTGACCAAAAAAATCTGTAAAATTTCCCGACTGATCGGGGGGGGGGGGGGGGAATAACCAGAAAGGAAACATTTCAAACATACAGAATGCAGGAAAAGCTTCAAAACAAAGGCAAGGATTTTATGTGCTCATAGTCAAGAAAAAATGGCAACAGATCTTTCTCCTCAATGATTTTATTCATGCTAATTAAAACTGAGCTCGAGGCAGAAGATAAATTTCCAATTTAATATTGATGTTGCTGTTCTTTGACTTAAAAATGCTAATAACTTTTCTCCTGATGATTTTACAGCTTTGTTTTTTTTTTTTTTTTTTTTTGAAATTCGAAGAGAGTAAATCAATTTCAGGGGTATTTTTTGTTTGCTTTTGAATGAGACTGTGAGACCGAAATAAAAAAATCGGACAATAATTTGGGATAGAAAGCGCCATTTAATGCCATTTTTCAAGACCTAAAATTAAAATTCTAACAGTTCAGTTTTTTTAGTGTTTTAAAACCCTCCTACATTCCTTCTCGGATGACCAAATACATCCCTGCCAAAGTTGGTCGAGATCAGATGTAAACTGTGAATTTGTACAAGGGAAAATACATATTTTGTATATTATCTGTATTATTTATATAGATTACTAATATATATTTTTTTAAAAATATTTACAAAATGTAAAGAACAACAATTAAAGAAAAGTAACTATTGAAAACACTTAACTTACATTTAATGATGGAACAATCTTTTGAAGCGGTGTATAAGTGTTTTTCAGATGCTGATATGACTAAGCAAGTAATACTCAAATTATGGCCTCGGAATATGCAATGAACTTCAGGAGTTACACCTTCATACTAGAAAATAATTTTTGAAATAAAATATTTATTTACTTAGCAATGTTTCAAGATCAAAATACTTCTTATTCAGAAGAATTAATAGGAAGAGAATAGCAAAGCATGTGCAACAAGTTAATTAAATCTTTTATTTTAAAAATAAGTAAAAACTATAAAATAAATAAATTGCAAAATAGTTAACTTAAAAAAAAAAGTTGTTTATACAAAGGTTTTACTTCTAAGAAAACATTTACAGTATTCAGGAAAAAACAGATCATGAAATGTAGAACAATATTTTTCAGCAAAAAACTTTTTTTTTTTTTTTTTTTTTATCGAGTGAACTTGAAAAAATTCAACTAATGCAAACCATGTATTTTATTATGAGATTACTTACTTCAGATGCTCTTTGTTTTTGCAACTGTCCAGCTTCTTCTAGCTGTAAAGAAAAAAAAAAAGCTTTGTTTAAATAAGTTAAAATACATTTTAAAAACTATATAAAAAGTTCAAAATAAAAATATATAATGGCAAAAATGCATAATTAACAACTGTTTCAATAATTTCACAACTTTTTCATTAGAATTTTAGCTTTAGTTCTACATTAACTGGGAAAGAATTGAAATTTTAAAATCATAGTATACCATCAAAGATTCATTATATTTGGTGATTTATAGCAAACAAATCTAGACCTAAAATTAGAGTATAATTAAAAAAATCTTCTTCCAAGTAAGAGGAAGCTTTTATTGACACTGGTGGTGCTTTTGATTTGATTTTCGTGCAAAATTTAAGCTTTGAAAGAAATTTCTTGTTGTTAAATTGATCAAAACATTATTAATAAAATTAAAGTTTTAAATCATTGTGTGCATGTTTTTTGGTTTTCTTTGGTTTAAAACTGACCTCTTTTTCGTCCAAGCCATCGTGTAAAAAAAAGGGAAAGAAAATCTACACTAACTTTTAACCCTTTTTCTTAAAATAAACATTCCAAACAGCAAGCAAAGGAAAAGGAAACAATGAAAGCAACATAAAACAAAATCAAAATATTTTTAACAATGAAGTAATTTAACCTTTTAAATGTCAATGGCACCAAGTAAGACAGTAAGATTTAGAATAAATTAAAAAAGAAAAACATTTAGTATTGAAAATATTATATTTGTAAGTCAAATTTGTTAGAATTTTTTTTTTTTTTTTTTTTAAGTTTTAATGTTTTGTTTTGAAAATGATTACAAAATGAAATTTGAACAGAAAACTGTTCTTTTTTCAGAATGAATGTTAAAATTAAGCTTATTTGTTACTTGCATTGCATGGACACTGTTTTTTCTTTTTTCAATTTCACAAGGAAATTCTATTTTGGAAGATTTTTATTATTACAATTAAGTTTTTATTCTGCAGTCTGCATGTTTTCCCCTTTCTCCTCCTTTTTATATTCCAAAAAGAAAATAAATATAAAATTAAAAAAGAGTACTTGGATGCATAGTATTCTCGGTTAAAAAAATAACAGTAAGAATTTACTAAAAAATAAAAAGGGAATGAATTTGACATTTTATTTTAAATTAATAATTTTCTTTTCTTTAAACTAAAGTCATAATTTTTTGAACTTGTTCATCACTTAAAAAGTCATACTTCAGTTAATTTGAAGTCTTAGGCAACTGAGAGAGAAGGGTATGATTTCTGCTCTAAGGTAATTGATGCTAACAGATGGCAAAGTAGGCTTGTTACATTCTGAACAAATTTCTTGTTACATGAAAATGAAAAAAATGCAACTGACAAACTACTGTACCAACTAATTTATAGGGAGATCTCTGCAAATGGTTACATATCAGAAAAACAATAAAACTATTTAGTTTTATCGCTTTAAAAAAAAAACATCTAGCAATAAAAAACCATTGAACTCAAAAATAATTTTCATTAATGTATGCAACAATACTTACAGCTTCATCTTTCAATCTTTGTGCAACAGCTTCTTTTGTATCAAGTAAATTTTTTTCACTTTCTACAAGAGAAAATTAAACTTATATTGACAGTTCAATCAAATAATGTACTTTAATTAGTACTAGCATAGAAAAAGACTGAGATTTATATATCATATTATTAAAAAATTAATTAAATTTGATCAATGAAAATGTAAATAAAATACAAGTAAACTGACACATGTTTTATTTTATGCTATTCTCCAGGAGCCTTTAATGGGATTCCTCAATTTTATCTTCGATGTAGGATAGTGAAATATTTAACTTTTACAGGCTGCCAAGCATTAAATTGTCTAGTGTTTAAGAGAATGTTTAAAATTACAATGTTTTATTTTTTACTTAATTGGCAACCAAATCTTGATGATTGGATATGTTTGTGATACAATAATTAAAATCAGATGGGTCATTCCACATAAAAAGCAACAAATTTTCAGAAATTTTCTTGCAGCACCATTTTTAATTTTGATGAAACTTGGTAGGTAATATGTACATCAATATTCTGTACTTCCAAACTGTTTTTCTGAAAACTTTCATTCCTGAGATATAGCTATTTCTTTGCTCCACCGATGAGTAAAATTTTGAATGTTTGATTTTTTTTTTCTAAAAGAGCTCAAGTAAATTTATTTAAATTAGTAGGAACATCAAACATGGCTTATTGTGAAACTGAAAGAATGAACTTAATTTGTGCATAAAAGAAAACAATTTAAGTTAAGCCTAATCAGAAATTTTTTGAGGTTAACGTATGGTTCAGAAAGTGCAGTTTTCATCATTTTGAGCCTAAAAAAGTCAATGAGAGACTTACAGTAGGAGGATAATTTTTTCGCTGTTGAAGTTAGTTATGCATACTAGAAGCACAGAAAAAAATAAGCTGATACTAAAAGTCCTTCATGATGAAAAAATTGCTTACAAGTAAAAAAAAAAATGAAAAACGGACTTTTTCAATCGCCAAAAACAAAATGTGGGTGTTAGGAGATAATAATTTAAAAATGCTAGGATAAATAGCTGTTACATTACCCTTTAAAACAAAAGAAAAAGTATTTTTCGATGACGTAGAAGAGATATAAGCATTTAAGTAAAACATCGGTTTTTGGTGAAAAATTATATTTTGTACATCTAGTTCATAAAAATTGAAAGCTATTTGTTGCTTAAAATTACATCTTGTAAATGAATTTCAATGAAATTAGATTAGATGGTATTTTTTCAGGTATTTATCCAGTCTACTTGGCCTCTTTTAAGTAGTATGCAACAGTTATTATTGTATTAAAAGCTTATATCTTCTATGAATTAGAAAAATTTGTTTCGTTTTAAAGGGCAACATAAGAGCTTCTTACTGTAGCATTTTTAAATTTTTATCACCTAATTTACAGGCCGTTTTGGAGGAGTAAAAAAATTTTTTTTTTTTTCATTTTTTCTTACATTCAAGCCATTTTTTTTTTCATAGTAAAAAACCACCCCAGCAGCAGCTTATTTTATACTTCTAGTATGCAAAACTAACTGCAATAAAAAAGAAAAAATAGTCTTCTACTTTAAGTCCCTGATCAACTTTTCCCAACAAAAAAAATTCCTTTCCAGCATTAATGTTGCATTAAGTCAGTGGTGCCCAACATTTTTTACTTCCTTTTACAAAATAGGAAGTATTGTATTCGCAAAAAAAATTTCACTCAAAAATCGGCCTTAATTTCCATTTTGCTTACCCCTAAATGAATGCTGAGTTTTATTTTCGACTCGACCACACGTCGATACGCGTCTAAGAATGTATAGACACATGAAATATCAATTTTGACAATTCCCAAGTTAATTACAACAAGTTTTCTCGTGACGTCTGCATGTACGTATGTCGCATAACTCAAGAACGGAATGTCATAGAAAGTTGAAATTTGGTACATAGACTCGTAGTGGGGTCTAGATGTGCACTAGAGATGAGATGGGTTCAGCCCGGGCCAGAAGCGGGCTCGGGCTCATAAGATTTTTAATCTTCAATATATTTCCATACAAATACTTTTTCTATTGAAAATAGATTCTTTTTTTTTAATTTTACTTTGCTCCAGCATAAAAATGCATGAAACTTAAACCATGGGATAAAAAATTCAATTTCAATTTTAAAATTTCTTTTTTGGGCAACGAACGTATACTATTATTTTTTCAAAAAAAAAAAAAATTTGAATTAATATTCGCCTTACAATGAATTTTTTAAAAAATAAGACAAAAAATTAGTTAACAGTTATTTATAATATGTTTGTTTACGATTACTATTACAAGAAATAATATACTAATTCATCTGAAATAGAACATTTTGAGAAAAGTTTTAATAAAATGATCTTTATAATTAGACAGATTTATAAAAAACATTTTGAACCAATCGCTGTTGAAATATAAGAACCCATCTTTGGTTGACTTAAAATGAAACTACAGCAGATCAGAACCATGTCGGATTCTAGTGGGTTCGGTTTTGAGAGTTTTTGACTCGGGCTCGGGCGGCTCGAATTTTGACACGAGACAATACCCCTGGGTTCGGGCGGGCTCGGTTTTCAAATTTTCGTGCTCGGGCTTCCAAAAATGAGCTTGAACTCATCTCTATTGTGCACCTCCCCTTTTGGTTGCATTTGGGTGTTTCTAAAGGGGTCGCTTGCCCCTTTTTTTGGGGGGGGGGAGGAATCATTGTTAATTTTGATGTAAACTCAAGTGGTGGTATTATTTGGCAGACACTTAGCGATATATCGCCAGTCTTTTGGTCACCAAGTTTTGTCGCCAACTTGGCGATTTTTTTTTTTTTTTTTGACTTCAATTTGGCCACTGTTGGTGACATTTAGAGAGTTAACTATTGAATCACATTAAAATTGCCAATGATGGGGAGAGGACATTAAATTGGAGTAAAAGGAAGTCATGTGATGCACACATCAGCTCATTTTTTTTTCGCCTGCTCCTCATGTTAAAGATGAATCTTGTGGAGCAGAAAACATAAAATTCTCTAGCTAACATGAGAATACACAGAGAATGAAAAAAAATTAAATTAAGATTTGTTGTTATCATTACTACATGCTTATTTTATTAATGTGAAGTTTTATCTGTTTTTTAGCAAAACATTTCAGAGCATTTGCCTTCAGATTTGCTACAATCATATTTCATACCGAATGAAGATGATTGGTTGTTCTGGGAAGTTACAGAGCATAGTTTTTGATTTCTCATAATTCGTACAATTAAACATAACACATGGATCAGCCTCCCAGGCCCTTATGGCCCATATGCCGTAGGTTAGGCCATTCCATGGAAAATGGTCATTTTGTCCCGCATGTGACACTTTATATATTTCATTAAAAATAATACTTTACAATATTAATGAAAAAAAAATTTCCGCTTAACAAATTACAAACTTATGCATGATTTCTTAAGCAAAAAATTTCGTCATTTAACTTTAAAATTATTACTTTTTAAAGAAATATATGAACCCTTACGTACGGGAAAAAGGATTGACTTTTTTGCTCTGAATGTTTCAGTTTCTAAGAATGCTATGCAATATGTCATTTCAACCAATACACTCATATAAAGCACTCTAATACCTTCATTTTCAATCTGTTGTAAATATTTCTTTGTCAACCTTAATTTCTTTTCTTGTTCTGTTTCTTCATCACTTGATGGATCACTGACATGCAATTCTTGCTCACTGTTAAAAAGTAAAGCCACTTTTATAATTCATAAGAATTTTTTTGTACAAGATTAAAATAGCCTTACATCACAAAAAACATCAATACTTGAAAAATACAAATACAGCGGAGGGATTTCGCGAGGGATACGATCCAAGACTCCTCACCTAAATCTAAATTTCACGCTGGGAAAGTTGTTCGAATATAACTTTTTGATTAACATACATAATTATTTTAACACTAGAATGACTGACATTTTCTGTATACCTAGAAAGACTGAAGGGACCAGTGTGGCCCCTACCCATTTTCGGGGGGAGTTATTTTAAAAATTCTTCCTGAGTGAGTCCACATGCCTGATGCACCTTCTTTCATGACTAAATAAAAACTTAGTACACGATTATTTGTAGTGTTTCTCTCTATACTGGCCAGAAGGTTGAATCAGTTTTTCTTTTCAAGAGCAATCAGGGTTCATACCCTTTAGGCAGAAAAAAATTCAAGCACTTTTCAAGTACTTTTCAAGGTAAAAAATTTTGTTTTCAAGGCAATATCATATATTGTATGCAGATTTCATTTACTACAAACACATAGAAATAAGGCAATAATACAAAAAGTATAGGAAAACAAAATTGCTTTTTCTACAACGAGAGACGATTTGATGAAAGATCTACTGCGTTGAAATTTTTTCTGAAAATTTTGGTCATAAAGAGAAGCAGATACCAAGAGGTTTAATTTTGGGGTTTTTTAAAGGTTGCAGCAGTCAGTGGTTTGTATATTTTCTAGAATCAGCAAATTAATACTTAAAAAAAAAAACTTTCATAAGTGCTTTTAACTTTTATGGGAAGAAACTAAAATACCCAAGTTCAATGGCATTGCCAGAGAGGAGTTTTTGAAGTTACTCCCCCCCCCCCCCCCCGTTTCAACATTTATTTCCAATATCTATACAGTGGTTTATTACAATATAAAGGCGGTTAGGACAAAAACACAACCCAGAAAGTTATTTCAGTTTGCACTATTAAGTTCTAATAATATTAGGTTTGCAAATCATTTATAAGTATGCAAATCAATTATTCGTATGTATTTATTAGCTGTTCAGCCAATAAGGCATTTCAACTGTCCTCAAGTAAATTTAAAAATTAGGAAGTAAGAAAAGTTTATGAAAGTCCACAGTCCAGTCTCTACAACTCAAAATATACAAAAGCAGCTTAAGCAGTGATAAATACTCTGAATGCAAACTTGAGCCTATTCAGCTTTCATTGATTAACTTGCAATAGACAATAAATGTGCAAGTTCAGATTTATAGAGCCATATTTCGAAATTGAAAAGATTCAAAAGAAGTTGACATACATTATGACAAAAGTAGTTTTATTTTGGGAAAAAATGGGTTATTGTTGAAATTAGAATTTAAATTTAGAAAGGCAATAATATTCAGGTGTAATTGTGATTTGTGAGTTCATAAAAAATTACCTGAAAGTTTCAAAAAGCAAAATAGGGCGAGGGGGGGGGGATAATTTTTAAAACTAAAACCCCTATTACTTGAATATACATATGTACAACAATAATTTTTGCTATGCATACAATTCATAAAATAGTTTATTAAGTCAAAATATTCTGTATAGAAATACCATGCCCATTGCCCACTGCCTGTTGATAACCAGCAACAGGCACTGGGCCTAGCTAGGCTGGTACTGGTCAATTTATTAGATCCAAATGAAGATGAATGACCCTCCTTAAGCTATCTACCCCTTTGCTGATTAAAGCCTCTTTCAGTAAGCTCCAAGTACCCACAACCTTAATAAAGTAGTAATTTTGAACATTTTAGGAAAAGGGGAAAATTGGAGATATAGGGAGGTAAAAGCATAAAAACGAACACTGCTGGATTTCAAGTGAATAATCATAACACAACCACCCCTGTTATACACCTTATTTATTTTAGCAGACATAAAAAAATGATGTACTTATAAATAAAATTATATAAATCAACTTTATATTTAAAATACAAACTTTAAGTTAATTTGTTAGGTGCTCAACTGCTGAAATTTAAATTTTTTTAAAAAAAATCTATTATGACCAAAAATTAGGTAAAGATAATCATTCAAAATTGCAAAAATAAATAAGCAAATAATTAAACAAGACCAAGGTAATAAATTCTTTAACTCTTTAGTTATTAAAATAAAAAATAAAATGAGCAAATCTGATGTAGCAGTGTCAAAATAACAACTAATTGCCAAAAATATAAAAATATTTACAAAATGCAAAAGGATTGAAATCTCAAACAAGGGAAGCAAATTTTTGCGAATTAAGTTTAATGTTGTCATGTTTCCCATAAAATAAACTTATATTTTACTGAAATTAAATATAAAATATGCTAATCTACGGTAGCAAATATGAAAATAACATCTGATTAGTGAATATATTTAAATATTTGCAAGATGCAAAAAGATTGAAATTTCAAACACGAGAAGCAATTTTTCGCAAAGTCTTAGTTCGTTCGACGTGGCATGTTTCCCATGAAATAAATTTATTTGATTTTTATTAAAATTAAACAAAAAATATATTAATCTAAGGTAGCATATGCGAAACTAACATTTGATTAGCCAAAATATTTAAATATTTGCAGGATGCAAAAAGATTGAAATTTCAAACACAAGAGCAATTTTCCGTGAAACCCGAGTAAGTTCAATGTTGTCATGGTTTCCAAATTAATTTCTTTGTTAATTAATGAAATTAAACAAAAAATAAACTAATCTAAGGAACCATATGTCAAAATATCTTTCGGTTGTAAAAAACATCAAAATATTTACAAGATGCAAAAGGATTGAAATCCCAAACACGGAAGCAATTTTTCGCGATGTTGCATACTGAACACATGTTCAGAAAATTGCATTGGTGAAATACTTTTTTAAAACTTCTAAGCACAATTCGTTAATTTTTGAGAGAGTTTAAGCACTAAGAAACTTTTTCAAGGTTTTAAAACTTTTTCAAGGTTTTCAAGCACTTGAAAATGAACCTTTTTTTTTCAAGCACTTTTCAAGGTTTTTCAAGGGCGTACGAACCCTGGCAATGGCTACGTTAGGCTGGTAAGAAGTCGGTACTGTTTATTGCATTTGGATATCCAACGGGCTGTATAAAGCGGAAGTTACAGGTTAAACTATAGTGAATGGCCTTCTTTTACGCTACAACAATGGGGACTAAAGGAACAAAATAATTTTTTTAATTGTAAAAAAGCTTAGGGGCCACTGTGGCCCCTTCCGTCTTTCTAGGTAAAAGGATCAATATTTACAGTACTATGAGGCGTATGATAAAATGATTAAACAAGCATTCAAATAGTGTCATATAATGAAAAGTCAGGAAGTTACATTACGTTCCTTTAGATATTATCTGAGTTATTGAACAACGAACTACGCGAGGGGTCAAACAGGCCCCTCTGTCTTTCTAGTGTTAAGACACACTTGTAAATCTCCTCAATGCTTTAAACCATTTCTTAACGATACATAACCATTTTTCATATAAAGAACGGGATTCATGGGGCATTCTTAAAAAAGTGTAACTTTCTGTCACACGCCTTTTACAGTCAAAACTTTAAGGAACAATTCATTTAACAATGCTCAAAAATCAAAAATGATCAAAAATATATCTATTTAAACCTGCCAACAATTTTTTAATAATATTTTTTATTTTAGTATATTTACGGTTCAGAACATGTGAATTCTCACCTCCATGGCATGCCACACACCTTGTGTGGTTGTTTATGTCGCTTAATAACTTGTTTAATTAAAAGTATATCTCTATTTATTTGTTATTCCTTTCACAAGTGTCTCAAATACTAATTGTTTAGGTATATTTAATTTTTTAATTTTGTGTTTCAGTTCGTTTTAGGATAAAGAGTCATGCCACACAAAAATTCTCACCTCCGTTACCTAAACATAAAATGCCATTTCTCATTAACACGTGGCAGTAATGACATCAAATTTCATTTTCCATGATACAAGGGAGCCCCCTTGTTTATTTTCAGCCATAGTTGAAGTTGTGAGATTTTCGTTGAAAAACAAGAAGATAGATTTTGCTCTAAATGGCTATTGTATTAAAAAAAAAAATGGGTGTCTTAAAGACACACAATACAATTGAAGTGAAACTTTTATTTTTTCACAGTCTGAATTGTCATTTCACTCACACGTTTTTTTTCACTCCACATTCTTGTTATTTCTGCGCCTGACTTAGGCATATTCATAAAAAGAAAACTACACAATTCTTGAAATCTGGTTTTTAATAATGGCCAAAAACAATGAAAAATATTAGAAAAAATAAAGTTAATCCTCACATAAATAATTGCTGATGATCAAGTAACCAGGCACGTAGCTAGGATTTTGTTAAGGGGGGGGTCCAAGGTTGCACGAACTTTAAAAATGGAAGTATGCTAAATCAGAAGCATTAACTGATAATTGTATAAATTGATACTGTTCCAATCAAAACTACAATTAATAAATGTGATAATTAGATTAATTAAGTAATGATGTAATATAAGTATGATAATTAAAGCTTTGCAATATATTTGCTTTCAAAAAAAAAAGCTCATATTTATTTTAACTACATGAAGTACACCGCCAGCTCAGTCAATTGACTGAGCTGGCGGTGTATTTCATGTATTTCTGCCTTAGCCCTGGCTATAGGGCGGTAACTTACTGAATACATTATCAACTGTCTAACTCAATAAATGCTCCATAATTCCCCACTCTTGACTGTTTCGAATTGGATTTTGGACTGCATTTAATGCTTCTATGGACGAAAATATCGCCAAGGCTCATTAAAGAAAAGCTCGAAATGTTTCTTAATTCATTTAAATTTTTAGAATTCATTCAACGATAAGAAATGGAATGATACTTCTAATCTTCATCTTTTTTTATAGTATTTTCATATAAAAGCTTAGGAAAACATTATTAAAGCTGTTCAAACACATAAAATACATAGAAAGTATCGTTGCTCGTTAATAAGTATTTTCTTGTGATGTATTGCTAAAATAGATATCTAAGGATCAGTTATGGTATTTACGATGAATTAAGTTAAACAATAAAATTTCTTTGTCAAACTTTTGAAGAAAATTTGAATGATAATTTATTTATAAATACTATTTTTTAGGCCGTCAAAGATAATAAACATTTTTCTTGGACATTTTCTATTTTAGGAGTTTCGCATGCAGAGTCATTTAAGGGTGATAAGAGGAAGTATTACTTTTAGAACTTAGGAAAATGAATAAATACACTTACGAACACATTGTATATACATAGTATTTTTATGTATAGTCTTGACCCCTCTTCAGGAAAACAAATGAACGGAACTATGGATTTGATTTAGTTTATTAAGTTGATTCAAAACAACTTCTGTGCAAAATGTTCCATTCTAAATTTAAAATTTCAATTTAAACAACAACTGTAGGAAAATGACCGATAGTAACAGTACCGAATCATCACAACAAAATTTGACACTCTAAACCTAGTTATTTTACTAGCAATATGGAAATATAAAAATTTTAAATTTCTACATTTGGCGGTAGTCATCCGAGTTCGATCCTTTAGGAGATAATCTTTGCCCTATTTGTGATAATACAGCAGCACCAAAATTAGATATAGTGTAAAAAGCTAATCATATTTCGGTGACAAATATAAAAGGTTTATAGGTAGTTTGAAGACTCAATTAGCAAACATTTTGCTCTAAGTCTTCAAATGTTATAATCTAAATGTTTAAAAGAAGACAAATCTCTTGTAAAAACTCTAAGAAAAGTTGTAAATTAAAAATCCAGATATGATTTAAATTGATATTTTGAAATTATATAACAACTAGAAAATCGCCCGTCAAGATGAAAATTGATTCCACATTTGAACGAAGAAATTGCCTGTTTGGTGACATTTTGATAGTTGATATTTTAAACCCTAACTCCAGTGGATTAGCCCTAAGCTTCAGTAGATAACGTTCATTGTTGACCACTTTTTCGCTTCTTTAGTGCCCTGAAATGACAGTCTCACCAGTAAAACAGTTTAGTTACTGGATCCAGTTCAGCCTTGTTACAATAAAGCCTTTCCCTGCATTTTAAACATTACCAAAACATGTTATCTAATTATCATGGCGTGTAGCGAGTTTCATTGTTGATGAGGTCAAGAGCATTACTCGATTATCGGCTATTACATATATGAGGATAAGAACAACAACTATTATTCTCAGGGTTCATACTCTATCAAGGCAAAAAAATTCCAGGACTTTTCCAGGACTTTTCCATGACTCCGAAAAAAAAATTTCATGACCTTGTTACATGAACCTAGATTTTGGTCTTTATTCACATTCATGCATTAGATGTTTTTAGAAAACATTTTGAATGAATAGTACTATTCAATATCAACAGTAAGAAAATATAATAAAAAAAGAAAAATGAATTAAAATTTTTAATTTAGAAATCTTGTTGATGAAAACGTTTACTGATGTTTTTGACAATGACATAAAGCATTGAACACATAAAATATTTATGAAATACAGAAATCAAGTAGTCATCATTTATAAGAAAACTATATGCAGTGTAACTTACACTGCTCGTAAAAAAAAAAATTTTTAAGTCGAATCACCATACACCCAGTTTAACTTCTAAAACACTTTTTTACTTTCTTCTATATCTAATATATAGAAGAAAGTATTGGATTCGTGCAAATTTTCGAATTTCGAATTTTGACGGATTCGAACGTTTTGAGGTGTGCTGAGTCCATTTCGACCATTTTTGAAAAATGTCTGTCTGTCTGTATGTGTGTGTGTATGTGTGTGTGTGTGTGTGTGTGTGTGTCACGTCTGTGTGTGACCAGTTTTTTGTGGCCGCTCTACAACAAAAACTACCCGCATGAAATCGAACGAAATTTAGTACACATATGTGCCCCTATGTGAACTTGTGCCCATTAGTTTTTGGCGCGAATTCCTCGAAGGGGGTGGAGCAATGGGACGTTTTTCGAGTTACGCGTGCTTGCTATTCCTCAGGAAGTAACTGGCGGAATCAAACAAAATTTGGTCCATATGTTGGTATCAACAGGAACAGGTGCTGATTCAATTTTGGTATCAATAACTCAAACGGGGGTGTGAGCTATAGAACGTTTTTTGTCGTCAATTGTGACTGCTGTATCTCAAGAAATAATGAACGGAATGAAAGAAAAATTTATCGGCAAGTAGCCTTTAGTGGGTATAAGAACGGATTTTATTTTTGCGTCAACAGCTAAAAAGGGGGGTAGCGCAATCACCCGTTCTTTTTTTCCATTTTGAGTGCCCTATCTCAAGAAGTAATGCTACGTTCCGGTTGAAATTTGGAATATATGTGAATCCATATGTAAACAGGGTTTGGTTCAATTTTGACGCCGATCGCTCCAAGAGGTGTTGATTTTTTTTTTTTTTTTTTTTTTTTGCGAATAAAAATATTTTTATTAATGCAACAATAAGAAAGACTAGTATGTTGTGGCCATCACGAAACTTTCTTCTATATTTTTCTTTTTTTTTTTTTCTGATCCCTCCCCATGCTTGACGAGGAAGCAATATTCCCAACAAAAACAAAATGACACATGCAAAAACTTGACGACTATCCCAATGTCTGAATTATTGCAAAAGCAAAGCAAAGAGCGAAAATTGAAAGTTATTTAAAAGCCTTGCTTGAATGAATTACAAATATTTTATTTGTTAACAAACATAACATGGCAACAGTTAAAAATTTTAAATCATTGAGATAATATTTCCTACCATTTCCATACAATTAAAATCACGAGAAATACGCAGACGACAATCTATTACGATTTATCTTTCTTATTGTTGCATTAATAAAAATATTTTTATTCGCAAAAAAAAAAAAAAAAAAAAAAAAAATCAACACCTCTTGGAGCGATTGGCGTCAAAATAGAACCAAAGCCTGTTTACATATGGATTCACATATATTCCAAATTTCAACCAGAACGTAGCATTACTTCTTGAGATAGGGCACTCAAAATGGAAAAAAAGAACGGGTGATTGCGCTACCCCCCCTTTTTAGCTGTTGACACAAAAATAAAATCAGTTTCTTATACCCACTAAGGGCTACTTGCCGATAAATTTTTCTTTCATTCCGTTCATTATTTCTTGAGATACAGCAGTCACAATTGACGACAAAAAACGTTCTATAGCTCAACCCCCGTTTGAGTTATTGACACCAAAATTGAATCAGCACCTGTTCCAGTTAATACCAACATATGGACCAAATTTTGTTTGATTCCGCCAGTAACTTCCTGAGGAATAGCAAGCACCGCCGTAACTCAAAAAACGTCCCATTGCTCCACCCCCCTTGGAGGAATTCGCGCCAAAAACTAATGGGCACAAGTTCACATAGGGGCACATATGTGTACTAAATTTCGTTCGATTTCATGCGGTAGTTTTTTGTTGTAGAGCGGCCACAAAAAACTGGTCACACACAGACGTGACACACATACATACACACACACATACATACATACACACACCACACACAGACAGACAGACATTTTCCAAAAATGGTCGAAATGGACTCAGCAAACCTCAAAACGTTCGAATCCGTCAAAATTCGAAATTCGAAAATTTGCACGAATCCAATACTTTCTTCTATATATTAGATATAGAGAGAAAGTAATAAATCGTAATAGATTGTTGTCTGCGTATTTCTCGTGATTTTAATTGTATGGAAATGATAGGAAATATTATCTCAATGATTTAAAATTTTTAACTGTTGTCATCTTATGTTTGTTAACAAATAAAATATTTGTAATTAATTCAAGCAAGGCTTTTAAAATAACTTTCAATTTTCGCTCTTTGCTTTGCTTTTGCAATAATTCAGACATTGGGATGGTCGTCAAGTTTTTTGAATGTGTAATTTTGTTTTTGTTGGGAATATTGCTTCCTCGTCAAGCATGGGGAGGGATCAGAAAAAAAAGAAAAAGAAAAATATAGAAGAAAGTTTCGTGATGGCCACAACATACTAGTTTCTTTCAGTATCTTCCGCATGAATTTTCACTTCAATTTTAGAATAGCAAGGTAATTATCTTATAAAATATATTTCACAACATTCTTCATTTAAAATTCTTGACATTGCAAATTCTGTTCAAGGTCCAGATAAATTTTTTCTTCAGCAGTTTTTCTATACACATTAATAGATAAAAAAAAATAAATAAATAAAAAGAAATAAAATTAATTTTAAAAAAGTTACTTCATTACATTTTTTTAAATTCTTGGATTTTTAAATCCAATTCATTGTCCAAATTTTCTAGGGCTTGTTTTTTTTTCCCTGGCTGGTTTTTCTAAAACTGTTTGGTGCAAGTAGCAATTTCTTTGTTGCTCTGTTTAGATGTTAAAGCTTCATTATAAAAAAAAATTTTGCAATCTTAAATTCAGTGTATTTTTTGCTTTTAAATTATCTTTATGTCTTTTAGATTTTGAATGACTGGTTAGAGCTTGCTTCTCCCCATATTTAAGATATCAAATGATTTCCTGCACAATGAACATTGTGCTTGAAATTGCTTCTCATCATTTAGCACCCAATCTGAAAATTCCCTCCTTCATCATTCAATTTGCAATTAAAAACATTTTCCAGGCATATTTCTTTTTTTACTTAAACTGGCTCAATTTACAAATTTTAGCAAAAACATGCTCTATGCTTGAATAAAAAACAAAAGTACCTTACCGGACATCTTCAGTAATGGAAAGAGAAAAATGAAATAAAATGGAAAAATTATTTAAAAAATTAAAGAATTCAGCTAACACATTTTTTAAAAGATAAATATAACATATTCACATGGTTTCGGTTTCGATATTGAATGTAAATCAAGCCACAGAAACATAGGAGGACCTCATTCCTCAATTCACTAAAGGCAAAGGGTTTGCCAGAAGTTTAAGAGAGAAAATAGCTCAAAATGCCCCCAAAAGTAGCCCAGAGAGAAAAGTCGCCTCATTTTATTTTTCTTTTAACTTCAACAGAAAGTTATTTTTGTTCAGAAAAAGGAAAAAATTTGGAAAAATCGGCGATTTTTCGTACAGATTTGAGTTCAAGCTTGGCGCCCTTTCAGAAGTGAGCATACTGAAAAAGTAGCCAATCTGGCAGCGACCCGAATACCTCCCACCTGCTTCCCACTCCTGCCTCACTCTCTGAAATCCGCCCAAAGGATTCTGGGGTCCCAAAAGCCTGATGCTAAAAATAGAATTTCAACTTCTACTAAGGGAATGGAAGATGGGGGTGGGGGGGGGGGGGGGGGAGGATCACTTCACAGCATGCTTGTGCTGCTGTGTGCTTGCTGACTTCTGACTTCGCGCTTTTTAATAAAATTTAAAAAATGAATAATGCATTTCATCTGGAACTTTTTCCATGAAATTTAAATTTTTCCATGACCAAAAATAATTTTTCCATGACTCAAATAATTTTCCATGGACTTTTCCAGGTCTGAAATTTGTTTATTTTTTTTCCCATGACTTTCCAGGATTTCCATGACCCGTACGAACCCTGTATTCTTGCATTCGGAGTCTACTGGTGCTTTTTTAACCATGAATGTACAGATACTTATTAAATAATTCTTAAATTACAAAGAAGTCAGTAAATAGCTATCAAAAAATTTGCTAAATGAAGCATATGCATATTACATAGCTTTTATTCGAAAAATGGAACTAGAAGATAGAAGAAAATACATATTTTTCAGTTAAACCTAATTAATAACTTTTCCTTTTGACCTCGTGAACACAATTCAGTTAGTATTTTAAAATAATAATTTAAAATAATTTCATTGTGAATTATATATGTATCTTTAAACTTATACATCTTTACACATGTTTTAATCATTCCAAACTTAAAACTAAAAAAATCAAACACATCCAGACTTTTTTTTTAATTCAATTTCTTTGTTTTTTTAAACTTTGATATCACTGAAATCAATTTTGTTATATTAGTATTAACCTTTATTTATGCATCTTTTTTTTTACTTACCATCCAGATACATAATCTTTTTTTCCTTTTTTATAAATCATATATAAAAAACACAAGAGATAAAACATTCGCAAAAATTCTAGTTCTTTTTCGGTACATTTTTGCTCAGAAAGAGTGAAAGAAAAAAATAAATCTGTTACCCTTGTGATGAAAATGAAACTAATATTCAGAACAAATTTCCAGACATTAGTTTCATGGTTGTAGAAAGACAATCTACAACCATGTTGTAGAAAGGCATTTACAACTTTTCTTAGAGTTTTTACAAGAGATTTATCTTTTTTTTAAACCTTTTAGATTACAACATCTGATGACTTAGAGCAAAAATGTTTGCTAATTGAGGCTTCAAACTACCTATAAACCTTTTATATTTGTCACCGAAGGATGATTAGCTTTTTACAGTATATCTAATTTGGGATCTAATTTTAGTGCTGCCATATTATTCACAAATAGGGCAAATATTACCTCCAAAGAAAAAGGGTAGAAATTTAAAATTTTTATATTTCCGTATTGTTAGTAAAATAACTAGGTTTAGAGTATTAGATGAATGCTAAAAGTTGTGAGATTCCGGGATACAATGATATAAGTAATTCATCATTGTTACGAATGAAAATTATAAATGAAATAAATTGAATTGATTGGTTAAAAAATGAAATGATATTCGATTGCTATTTCTGTCTCAATAAATTTTTAAATAAATGAGAAACGCATAAATGAGAGAATGCATAAAATTGCTCCTATTGTTAAAAAAAAGAAAAAAAAAACACATTTTAAAAAAAAACTGCAATACAACTTACCCAGTGGGGGTTGGCTAATTTTTTCTTATGTGTTTATGATTGTGCTCCTGATTTTTCCCTTTAATTTTCCGTGCAACCGACCCATACCAATGGCAGTGATAGAGAAAGTGAATGTGCGACCTAACAGAGTTTTGCACTATCCACGACTCTAGGAGCCTTAGGCACCTTCTAAAAAGACGGTGCTATATTACAAGGGCGGCTGACCCTACTGTTGCTTTCCTCTTTGTATGACCTTCCCGCAAAAAACATTCCTACAAATTTCCTGTCTCCGACATTTTCATCATTGATGACTCTCATCAAGCTTTCGTTAACAATAAATGTTTGCTTACGAGCTGCCGGCGATTTCCTTGCGGGGACGGGCACTACTATAATGTCTCCTTTTTCGGATAGCTGCTGGCGATTTTCCTTGCGAGGCAGGGGACTAAAATGTCTCCTTTGGGCAGATCTGCGACGCGTACCACGGGTTGAAGACCTTCTGTCGCTCCTCTCCCCCCCCCTCCCCCCCCACTCCCAGAGGGTCTGTTGTTTTGAACAAAACTGAACGTGAGAAAGTTGTCGCTTAATGAAAATATTTAGGACAAAAGAATTTTTTATAAAAAAATTTTTTTGGAAAATTCTGTTTATGTAAGTGCAGGGGGGACAGTGACCTATCAGGAAGGGGGGGGGTCCGGACCCCCTGGACCCCCCCCCCCCCCTTGGCTACGTCCCTGAAGTAACCTGCATGTTTCAACAATGAAGCTCACGCCATAGCATGATAAATTTGATAGTATGTTTTGGTAATGTTTTAACATGCAGGGAAAGGCTTTGTTGTGACAAGGTTGAACTCGATCTGATAACTTAATATTTTTTACTGGTTAGATTGTGTCATTTCAGGGGAATGAAGAAATGAAAAAATAATCAACAATGAAAGCCACCTACTGGAGTTTAGGGTTAATCCACTGGAGTTAGGGTTACAATTTCAACAATCAAAATATCACCAAGCAGGCAATGGTTTTGTTCAAATGTAAAAGCAATTTTCAATTGTCATACCTTGACGGGCGATTTTCTAGTTTTGTTAATAAAAGTGAACAAACTAATTTAAAGGCTGACTTAAGCAATGTGGATTATGCTTCTAACTGATAACTTGAGTTAAATTAAATGATTGCTTATTTTTAGCCTTGAAATTAATTTGTTAAACTTGTTAATAAAACTAGCTGTCTAATTACAATTTTATATGTTTTTGGCAACATTTAGAAACAACTACTGTCGCACAAAAAGCTTAGGATGGATCCAAATTTTAAAGACCTCACATAAAAAGTTTCACTTTAAAAAAAAGTCACTAACCTTGACTCTTCTTCACTTGAAATATTTTCATCCAAGTCTCTTAGCTTTTCAGGATTTTTAGCTAGCTTTTTTGATCCTTTCACGCTCTTTGAAACCTAATCAATTAGATAATTATTAAAATCTTGTTATTTTTAATTTTGCACTGCAATGAATGGATTTCAAAAGAACATAACACTAGATTCACGCAGAATTTGATAGATCCACTATACCTAAAAGAATGCTTAAAATTAATCACACTAAGGTTTTTTCTGTACTATATGCATATTTACTTTATACATTCACCATTAGGGCTGGGCGATGTATCGATGCATTGCCAAAAACTGGTGTGCATCCTGCATCCTTAAACTGGTTTAGAAATCTTCTTTAAACTGATGTATCGATGCTACTCCGATGTACAGATGCCGGTCCAGGGTTGCTGCGTTTTAATCTCTAATCTTATTACAAAAATGTTAATTAGCAGTGTGTCAATCCAATCTGGTTTAACAATGAAGGTGTGAAGAGTTAGACTTTCATTTCTTCCAAAACATGTTAGAATTGCACCTTAGTTATAGACGAAAGATATGCTGATGAACTAGTTTATCATATGGTCACTTGCCAGAAAAAAAGCAAAATATAAAGAGCAAAATATAATGCAACATGTATTTCGGTGTTACAAGAAGTGGAGTTCGCAGCACGGATGTCTCACAGGTCGGTAACTCGTAGTGTCACCGACCTCCTCCACCCCCCTTCCCCAAGGAAAAAGAACTTTATAAATAAATGTTTTATGTAAATATGAAAGTTATATAATTTTCAGAAGCAGTTCAGTTTTATTTTTTTGGCACAACAAAAGTTTGGAAGGACAAATATAAACTGTGAATCCATTTTATGCAAAATTTGTCCTAGGTGATATAGGTAACCTCCCCTCTGCAATATTGGGCACTCTATTTTTGTTAAATTTGTTAAATTAAATGTAATTTAAAATACAGGTTGTCCAGCAAAGGACTCCCTGGTTTCAAAATTAAATATCTCGAAAACAAAGGACGATATTAGAATAAAATAAACTGTATGTTTATTGTGAAAACCCATAGAAACCATATACAGGAATACGGAAATTAGTTTAAAAAAACTGTCAAAGGTGGCGTTGTACAATATAATTGCAATAGAAGTCTCCATAAATAGTGCTGTGAAGAGGTTTGTTGTTTCAGCAGCAGTTTAGTCTCTCAGATATGCTTACACATACGCTAGAAATTATTGTCCAACCTCTTCGCAGCACAATTCATGGAGACTTTTATTACAATTACAGCATGCAGCGTCACCTGTTGGAACTTTTTAAAACTAATTAACAAGTTCCTGTATATGATTTTTATGGGGTTTCACAATAAACATACCGTTTATTTTATTCCAATATCGTTCTTTGTTTTTGAGAATATTTAATTTTGAAACCAGGGAGTCCTTTGCTGGACACCCTGTATATAGGTGAAAATTTTCAGAATTAATGTGTATATTTATATTTTTTATAAACTAGGAAATTCTCTTTGAGTGTCATCCGGTACACCCTCCCCGCTACTGATTACAAGGAACCTTTCTTCAAGCAAGAACATGTGAGCTTTGGAATGGAATGCATGACTTTGCATCCATTTACTAACATCGTTTTGCATTGAAAAAACAGGCTCATTATAATCTCAAAACTTGTCTTCCATATTTTTTCACTAACTTGCGCTTTTAGTAACTGATAATTTAATGAATTTCTTTCTGGTAGTGAAATTTGTTAATTCGTATCTGGCATGATATATACAGTCAATTTTTCGATAACTCGAATCTGAAGAGACCGACGAAAAACTTCAACTTTTCAGAAGTTCGACTTATAGCTAGTTTTGGTTTTCGACATTTTAAAATTAAAAACCATCAAATATTTTAATTAATACAGTAGAGTCTCAAAAAATCCGAGGTAATTGGGCTTGCCCCAGCTCGGATTACTGAAAACTTGGATTATCCGAAAAATTATTTGGAGTACCTAAGGACATGCGCTCTTCACTTCCTTATGGTATGAAGAGGAAATATTTTTGTCTCCTCTAAAAATTTATCGCTCAAATATCAACATAAAATTATGTTTTAGTTAACACCGAACAAGTTTTTGATGTCTGAACGTTTTTGTGTGTAAACTTGACGTCAAACAAAAAACTGCCCCTTTGATCGTCCTCGAATAAGTTTTGATGAGTTTTGTCATGACATTTGTTTCTATGCGTGAGCATACTTATGTACCTCCCATAATACAAAAACATTAGTCATAGAAGGATAAAATTTCGTATATATGCTTCGTACAGCGTCAAGTTTTGCACTTCCCTTTTAAATTGCAATCCTTTGAGGCAAAACAATGTTTTAATTTAATGTTTTAAGTTATTTTTTGTATCAACCAATTTCCTACTTTCTCCAAGGCTTACTTAATGCATCTCTAACAGTCAAAGAATATTTCATGTCACTTGGCAAATGTTTTTGACATACACCTTTCAATTTCTTTTTATTACCTTGTTGTATATTGTTAGGAAAGTTCTATGTCGCAAAATATTTCAATTTTCAGATAAAAACATATTTGTCTATAAAAGTATACCTTAAAAATAATAACAAAGCACCTCGGATTAAGTGAAGACTCGGATTTTCGAGACTCTACCGTATGTGCATATTACAGACAAAATTACAGAACTTAAAAGTGTTTTCGCAAAATATGTAGTTTCTCTATGAAGAGTTTTGAAGACGAAGTTGTGACTGGTCTTGAACTTCTCCAGCCATCCAGCATTGGCATGGAAATTTTCTTTGTTCAGTAATATAGCAAAATTGGCTGCTATAAGACCCACTTATAGGAATGGCATGGTATTGATTTCAATACTGCTGGAACCACTTGAATAGAGGAACTTCTACTTCAGGAAGGGTGCAAATCTACATTCATTTGAAATTCGGATTAATGGATTCACACCACTTTTGAAGAATTCTTTTTGAATGTTGCATTCCTTTCAATGTAATAAATAAGATTTACTTTACTTTCTAAATCTGAGGTTTTTAGCTTTCGCTTAAACAACTTTAATAGTAAAGACAAATTAGAGACGTACCGAGTACTCGGTAACTACTCGGTACTCGGCCTACTCGGCCAATTTGCCGAGTACTCGGTACTCGGCCAAATTTTGATCAGATACTCGGCCAATACCGAGTAGTTGCAAAAAATTGAATTTTGTCCAAGGCAGATATTAAATTTTATAAAAAAAAGCTCAAGCATGTATAATGTTCATAATGTTCTGCAATCATTTACAATTCAAATTTACAAGTAAAATTTAAATTTTGAGAATAATGAAGTTTGTAAAGCTTCAATAGAATAAATCTTTATTTTAATGTCCCCAAAGTTAATAAAACTTATTAAAAATTGTACAAAAAAGGTAAGTATAGGAATATAAAGATATGGAATTTTTATATTAAAAATGGATTTTTGCTACATACAAAAATTAGTTATAAGAAATATAAAAATACCTTTGCTTAAAAAATAAAAGGAAATAAAACAACGTTAAAAGCACTGTGCAGACACGTGTTTCGGCATTACAAGGAATTCCTTTTTCAAAAGAAATGTGAGCTTGTGGATTTAAAGGCATCCGACAAAAGTCGGATTTTTTTGTCGAATGTCCTTACATTTTTTAGCTCACATTTTATGCTCTGAAAAAGACGTTCCTTGTAACGTAGAAACACGTGTCTGCAGCAGGGTTGTAGTTTTGGCCGGACAAAACCTATTTTGGCCATGCCACTAGCAAAAACCGGCCAAAACTGGATATAACCCCATAGAGCTGGCCAAAACTGTATTGTATAAAAGCACATAAATATGAATAATGTTGCACATTAAATAATGCGTAGTTACATTTCAGCAGGAATTTAGTTTTAAAAGCTATTATATGGACAAGGAGGTCTATACTACTATTCCAATAAGTTCAAAATTCATCACATGTGTGTCAGTGGTTCTTCTTAAAACATAATTGGTACTTGGTAACTCGGCCGAGTAGTGAAAGGCCAAGTACTCGGTAACTCGGTACTCGGCCGAGTAATGAAAGGCCGAGTACTCGGTACTCGGCTGAGTAATGAAAGGCCGAGTACTCGGTACTCGGCTACTCGGCCGAAGTGCTACTCGGTACGTCTCTAAGACAAATCTTTCTCTCTCTCTCGGGAACTTATCTGCAAATGATCGAACTAAAGAATGAAAAGGAGAGCATCTTAACTTTGGTCACACTTTGAATAAAGGTACAATCAGTTGAGTTGACAACTTAAAAGCAGATTTGCAGTCCAGCAACATGTTTATGTGTAAACAGTACAGCACAACAAAAGAAAGCAAGCTATACTCATTTCCGCACATGTAACTCCTTTATTGCACATTGGCTCAACAGGTGCTCTCCTTGCTTTAGAGGTCTAATGTGTAAGAATTGCAAGTGAAAGTGAATGAATTTTTCTCTCATAGTCCCTTATTTCTTTCTTTCTTTTCTTTTTCATTTTTTCCGAAATAAATTTCGAGTAATCTTTGAAAAAAACTTTGAGTAAAAGGAAGTTGGCTTCGAGATATTGAGAATAATTAGCATGGAATTAAAGACAAGGGGATCCAGACTTGATAAAAACTTTGAGTTATAGTAATATTCGAGTTATCAGGCTTCGAGTTATCGCGAATTGACTGCAATTTTTATATCTTATATCTATTTTGTGAAAAACAAAAACTTACATATGAGAATTCCTTTAATTCAAGTTAAATTTCAAAATCTTTAAATTTATCAGCAACGGGGAATATTTCTATAATTGTGAATCTGGCACGGTCAGTCGTTTCATTTTTGGCATAAATAATCTTAATTTGTAAACCCTGTTGTTTTATAATAACCCTAAGTGAAAAGATGTTTCCGTTCTCTTTGTTTAGATTTGAAACGAAAAATACCTCTCACGCACGCTGGAACCAAAAACGGTACAGATGTGATATACCCCCCCATTTGGCGACATTCGATTTTTTTGCACAAAATTAAAAATATTTTTCTCGCCAATGAGGCGATAATTTTTTATGCATGGCATCCCTGGCCAAACTAACCTGTGTTTAGCAACCCGAAGGCAATCTTACAGATCTGTTCAAACTTGTTTACTTGGGTTGTTTGGGTTTCACGCAGGAGAGATACGTGGTGTTGTTTCATGCAATATACCTTACAGGAATGCTTATTTTGTGTTAGTTTAAATTCAGTAGTTGTGTTTTGAAGTAAAAACATTAGAAGATGCCAGTTTCTTCAAACTTGAAGGTTAATTAAAAGTTAACTCCAACGTGGTGTGTATCTGTAACGTGCCATTGTCATATGATGTATTGTTTTAGACTGAGTGTGAATATTTATACCATATAAAAAGGTAAGTTCTTTATTTTAGAATTCAAAAAAAAACCTCTCACTTCCAAAATTCTTTGTTTTTACAAATCCTTGAGGGGTTCTTGTAGTTTTTAACTTTATTTTTACTGTATGTAAATTAATTTTACAGAAATAGTACGGTTATTTTGTTCTAAAAGTTAATTCTTATCGATGCCACGAATTATTTAGACATTAACGTGCCTCCTTTAGGTACTGAATTTTATGTTAACAATTGAAAGTTCTTTCGGTTGTACTCTTAAAAATGCTGAATTTTATTAATAAATCTGCACAGTAATGGTGCATATTTCACACTTAAAACTGTGTCATTATTGTACACTGAACGGAAGGAGCCACCCTTGGGTGTACATACACATGAATATGCATAATATACATAAATATACATAATTGTGACCATACTCCGACTGTAATGTATATTAACAGTCGGAGGGATAACTGGCGAGCCAGAGGTCTCATAGTACTTTCGTAATGAGACCGAGGCAGGGGTCTCATTACGAAAGTACTATGAGACCGAGGGCTCGTATCCCGGAGAAATGATGAAAAAAAAATTAATGCATTAATTTCGACTTGTAATTAATACAATAATTTATTTCATTGTATTTTAATATGTTTACAAAAAACCCCGGCCCTGTACATTTTTAAAGCATATTATTCGTGATGTTTTTTGTTGTGCTTTTATGTTGTTTTTATATATGTTGTGTTCTGAAGTGCTTTGATCGTGTTTTTTTTTATCTGATTTTTTCCTGTTGGCGCTAAAAAAGCATCGCTAAGAACGATGTATGACATATGTCGTCATACATCGTTTTCTTGGCGCCAACAGGAAAAAGTCGCCAAGGGTGGGGTATATCACATCAGTTCCCCAAAAACTGACGCCAATGAAGAGAGATCATCAGATGCCCAATTATCGAAATCTTCCCTAGCAATGTTAACAATTTAAGGAAATATTTTGAGATGTGCAGGATCTAGCGGGAAGCAGGCCGGGGCGCTTGCCCCTTGTAGCAACCTCTGAGGGCAGCAAAATCCTCATATTTTAGTGGGTTTTTTACGATGAAAATAGATGCAAAAATTCGTGGAAAATTATTTAATTGGTAATCTTTAGTCAAATCACTGTGTAAACAAACAGAATCGAATGAGAAAATAAAGAAAAAATTAACATTTAATTTATTTCTTACTCATTATTTCCCATTTACGCAAGCTTTTGCTATTACTCGCCAAAGATTCAATTCCGAAGTATAACCGTATTACTAAAAGGAAATTAAATTTTATACATTTAAATGTATCTTACCTGCTTTCTTTTTTCTCCCTTAAGTTTTCCGTCCTTTTTGCGAATAAAGAAAGGCATTTTGAAGTATGTTTTTAGCCACAATTTGTGCTCGGTGGCACGTTTTCCCCTCGAAGCGTGCTTCAAGAAGTAAACAACAAAATTTAGTTACGGTCACAACTTATGAACTTTTGTCAACGTAAAAAAAATATCACCAAAGCAGCTTTAAACAGTAGAATTTGCTTTAAAAAGTTAAAAATTTCTTATCATTTATCGTTTGGAAATTCCAGTAAGGTAATTGTGCTGCAAAATATAATTATAAAAATTTGATACTTTTTTGTTTGATTTTTAAATCGTTTGGCATCCGTGTCCATTTAAAGCTCTCTTCGCTGTTTCGTTGTACCGCGTGTACGAGCTGAAATTCTGCTCATCTTAAAATTACTTCACTGAACTTTAAAATTAAAAATGGTATCTAACGGTAAGTTGATGCAAAAAAAGTGTTTAAAAGCAGCTTCATTTTGCTGTAAAAGTTATGAAATATTATCCAGTGTTTACACTTCTCAGCGTTTTATTTCATATGTCTCACACTACACAAACTAATGCTATAAATAGTTGTATTGTTGTAAATTCGACTAATACTTTTGTGCGTTTTCTAATGAACTAAGTTGAAAACGCAGGTGTTTTATTTTCCCCATAGATTGCGGGCACAAATTCTTAAAATAGTATCGAACTGTGCCGGTAATTGAATGTAGAGGAATTATTGGCCTGTTACAAACTTCTCTGGATATGAGTTTTTCCTCCATGACACGAAAAATTAAACTAGTAACTTTCATGTAATTTATCTAAACAACTGAAGCTATAGAGGTCCACCTCAGCCATTTCAGTACCTATTGTTGGTCATCTCATGTGTCCTTATGTTTTCCCACTCAAAACGAGATATTCTTTTATGAATGCAGCGGTGCATTTGTAGACTACTTGCTGCATTGCCCGGCGTTGCATGGTCTAGATAAAAAATAAAAGCTGTGTCAATTGACGCATGTTCAGCAATCAGGCAAAAAAAGGTGTAAAATTCCCCGTCCATGTGTCGAAATGAGCGATTTTCTGATTCAAAATTTAAATTTGGACCTCTTTCTGTTAATGAATTATGTTCTTAAAATATCAGAAAACTATTTAGATACTTAGACTAAAAGTACCTAAAACTAATGTTAATCAACGTAACAGAATTTTACCAATCTATTGTGTTCGACAAAACCTATTGAAACTGGCAGAAAGAGCAGTCAATATTATTTTAAAAACATGAAAACTCGATCCATTATTCTTTTTGAGTATATAAGAAAAGGTTTTCACTCATTTTTTCACAAGTAACTATGCACTTTACTCCCAATTATCTGTGCTAATTAAAGCAAGGGTGTACATGGATAATCGAAAAACACAAATAATCCGAAAATGACCAAGTGTGACCAAAATGTGTATGCTATTAGGCTATAAGTACATGGTGGTATATAAAATACCTCAGGTTTAATTACGATACTTTTTATGGTTTTTTTTGTTTAATGGATAGGAGTAATCAAAATTAGGTCCCAATCTTTGCTTCACCATATTTGTTCTTTAGAAAAGTTATGGGCAAAAAACAATAAACTTCATTTAATTTCAATATTAAACGATTAAATATAAAATCCATTGTTAAAAAAAGTGCCATAAAACAAAGGTACTTTCTTTACTCAGTGTTAAAGAAAGTACCATAAAACATTAATATTAATCAGGGGTGCCCCTTGGCGGGGGGGGGGTGTTTTGAGGAATATTTTCCCTTTTTAGGGGGGTCTATTGCTTTGGGGGAGTACCCCCCACCTAAATATCCCCCCCCCCCTGTATTAATCGTTAGTAGTCATATCGCAAATTTTGAATAAAGACTCCTTTGAAGCAAACAGGAAATTCATTTAATGTCATTGCTCTAGTAGTATTTTGATCTTCATATATACAACATCACAAAAGATACTGTTTCTAGTGTGGTGTTGATCAATAACGGGGACAAGTAAAGAGAAATGTGAGTTTTTTCACAAGTTACGTGATACGTATTATTGTGAAATATAAAATAGTTAGGAAAACCATTGACATTTAAATCTTTCTAACTAAATTGGCGCACAAATAAATCCTGGAGAGAAACAAAGATCAGTTTTTAGTGCCAATCGTATAAAATGTTATGCGCATTACGATTTTTTTTTCCTTTTTTTAACCGACTTCAAAAAAGACGTCCTCATCTCGTCGGAATCTTTTTATGTATGTCCCCTGTAAACTCAAACACGTATAGACGAATTTGGGATTTTTTCTCTCTCGTTTGAAGAGGTATGTACTTCCTAGGTGATCCCATGAACATTAGGGCATATCAGAAGATGGGATCCTTGAAAAATCCAGAAATCTCTTCAAATTCTATGTTAAAAGTTAAAGCGATTTCTGTTGTTTTTTAGTGACTCGTGAATCTTTTCCGGAAAGCATACTTTAATAAAGTTAAGCTGATGATGAAGACAATTTTCTTTGTAAATAATTGCGCATTTGAAAAAGCCTTTCTTCACAGTCTTCGGAAGTCTCCGAGACGCTGTGCTCTATTTCTTTCTCTATTTTGCTCATCTTAGCTGTTTTCAGGCTCCTGTACTCGACACTTTCTCACTCGAGATGTACGTAAGGAGTGTACCACATACTCTACCCTCCGTACTTATTTTATATTTACACCACTAAAAAGCAAAAAATAAATTATTTTCAAATAAAAAAAGAACAGACTTCAAAAAACATAGAGGAACTAAAAAGTAAAAAATAATTGGTTATACTTACTGAGGATTTCCTACCCAAACGTATGAATCAAATTTATTTTACCATTCCAGTACGAAAATCAACTAAACACCCAATTATAAACACTGATTTTAATTACTATTCGATGAATTATTTTAATACCTAACTAATTATATACAATCTCTTAATTTTTAATAACCATTTGAAGTCGGGGCCTCCTATAAACTACTACCTGACGTAACTGACAACCCACCAAATCCTGAGTTAAACACTAATTTAACAAAACGCGCAAATCTTTAAAACTAAACCTACTCAGTTATGTTAGGTAGTAGTTTATAGGAGGCCCCGACTTCAAATGGTTATTAAAAATTAAGAGATCGTATATAATTAGGTATTAAAATAATTCATTGAATAGTAATTAAAATCAGTGTTTATTTTATAATTGGGTGTTTAGTTGATTTTCGTACTAAAATGGTAAAATAAATTTGATTTATACGTTTGGGTAGGAAATCCTCTGTAAGTATGACCAATTATTTTTTACTTTTTAGTTCTTCTTTGTTTTTTTAAGTCGGTTCTTTTTTTATTTGAAAATAATTTTCTAATATTTATTCATCAAAACACAACTACTGAATTTAAACTAACACAAAATAAGCTTTCCTGTAAGGTATACCTTGCACAAAAAAACAAGAATCGGCTCTCCTCTGATATGCCCCCCTCTTGGCGAGATTTTAATTTTTCGCTCGATACGAAAATCGCCAATAAGGCGATAACTTGGCAACCCTGGTTTTGCAACTTGAACGCTGGAAAGTAGTTTCTCGAAGTCTCTTTTTGCACGTGTCTGTGTGGTAGGACGTAGGTGCTCATATGTTTCGCTCTTAGGGAGATTTTAAGTTGAATACTCTAAAATAAAGTTTCAATTCAAACTTTATTTTAGAGTATTCTTTTTCTTGTTGTTTTTTAATGTTAATTTAGTTGAATTTTCTATTTTAATTATGAGTTCGGTTTGTGATGTTGTCCAAATGTATCAATTGAAATTTTTGAATGAATCTTCTTTTTCGTCAGGTCGTCCAACGTTTGGACGTACCGGAGTCCTAAATAGATTTTTTATATTTAAACTAATTGAAAATAAAGAGGTTAGGTAAGTGAACATATTTTGAATTATTGTGTTTTTAGTGTGTTTCTGGTAGTTTGTATTTTGGTCTGGTTGGCATTTTTGTAGCACAAAAATGGTGTTAATTTCACATAAAATCTGTGACTTTATTGTATACTGAACGGAGGAGATCTGTGACTTATATCCGACTGTGATGTATATTAAAAGTCGGAGGGATAACTGGCGAGCCCGAGGTCTCATAGTACTTTCGTAATGAGACCGAGGCAGGGGTCTCATTACGAAAGTACTATGAGACCGAGGGCTCGTATCCCGGAGAAACAACGGAAAAAAATTAATGCATTAATTTCATTAAATAATTAATGACATAATTTGAATTTTTCCTGTTGGCGCTAAAAAAGCATCGCTAAGAACGATGTATGACATATGACGTCATACATAGTTTTCTTGGCGACGCTTTTTTGGCGCCAACAGGAAAAAGTCGCCAAGAGGGGGGTATATCAGATTTGTTCCCAAGAATCTCTCCTGCGTGAAACCGATACCAAGTGAACAAGTTTGAACAGATCTAAGATTGCCTTCAGGTTGCCAAACACAGGTTAGTTTCGCCAGGGATGCCATGCTTAAAAAATAAACGCCTCATTGGCGAGAAGAATATTTCAATTTTGTGCAAAAAATCAGATGTCCCCAAATGGGGGGGGGGGGGGGTAATCACATATGTACCCTGGATTCTGATAACATAAAGCGAATGATAACTTTACTTGTAATCACATTAAGCGGTGCCTACAGAGCCATTCCACCGTCACAAAATACGCTTAAATTTCATCAACGTTTCGTCATCTCTTAATTTTTTAATGAAACAGGGGTAAGCAATTTTTTTAATCTTGACATTTGATAAAAAGATACTCCTGACGAAATTATATTTTTATTGAACAATTTTGTTATTTAAAATAAAATTTATTTACATGCGTCATGTGTGGGACATCCGAAGTCAACCTCTGGTAACTTGCTCATGAATAAGCTAACATTTTTGCTCTATTAATGCAGCAATGACGAAACAAATTGTAGCTTTTGACAGCTATGGTTTCAACGTAAAGGAAACATCTCATTAGTTTAGAAATAATTATTTAAACCATTGAAAAAAATATGTATATGCCCATTCCATTGAAAGTGGTCTTTTTGTCCCGCACCTGACAGTTCCCATATTTCATAAAAAAAGAAATAATTTTCGAAGTAAGTTTTCGCTTAAGAAGTCACACATGCGTTTGATTTCTTAAGCAAAAAAAGTATGTTCATCATCCTTTTAAATTATTATTTTTCATAAAATGTATGAAGCGTCACGTGCGGGACAAAATTACCGTTTTCCTTGGAATAGCCCTTACCTCTTTTCCGATAATTGCCCAAATATTATTTGCATCCTAAGTAATGCATTAAGCTTGAATTATTAAATACATCTCTCACTGTTCAATAAAACAGTGAGAGATTTAGTTTCTTTATGTCCTATAAAAAAAATTTAATTCACTCTTACCTCAACCATTCATGGTTTTTGTTTTTTGTCATATTTTTGTAGCAGTTGATCATTAATAATTTCAATAATCTTTTGATTTCAATTAAAGGTCTCCTTGTGCCTCTTTTACATGAAACTGTTTGGTTTGATGCAAACAGATATAATGAAGCTGAGAGACAGTTCTATGCAGCAAGATCAAAATCTGGAAGTGGAACATCCTCCGTTCAGCAACAAGTTTCAGTGAGTGTTATATGCATGTTTGAAGTTTTGTTTCGTTGATCTTTGGTGTTCATATTGCATGGTGATTGAAAAGTTAAGATTTTGTCCTTAATTTCTATTGTAATCTTGATCTATTAGCTTTTAAATGCAAAATGTAATTTTGATAAGGTATGTTTAAGAATATTATTATTCTTCATGTTGGTACTCCAACAGGCTGCACATCTAGAAGGCGTCAACAGAGCTAAAATTAATCATGGAATTTGCAGCAACAAAGAGTTTTACCTCAAGAGTTTTGCCTCAAGCGAATGAAGCTGCTAACTCATTCTAGCGAATAACTTGAGAACTATCAACCAGAGATAACTCCTTGTTGAAACAAATTACCGAAAAATTTTAAGTTAACTCATTATTGCTGCAAACCCTTCAATTCTAGAACTCTCGAAAATGCAGGAAAATTCAAATAGTTCCATACCTGTATTTATGGCTAGGTTTGAAATAGAGCACGAAGTTGTGTGAAGGGCACTTAAAACTGGCAAATCCTGCACAGTTTAAAATGCAGTGTGGCAGGTTTGAGCAAGTTAAATCAGTTTATTATTATTTTTTTTAATTGTTGATTTAAATCAAAATTTTTAAAGATTTAAAAACAAAGAAAATTTTTATTTGTAAACCAAAGACAAAATTTACTAGAAATGCAGAAAATCTTTTCAAAGGATTGGGACCTAATGCTGTAGATTTAGCAGGGTGCTTATGGACTCCTGGGAAACTACTTGAGGGGGAGAAAAAAAAAGTTTCTAAGGTACTTGGAACTCCTTGGGTTTTTTAAATAGCCGCAAAGCCAGCTAGTCGAGCCGCCCTTGCAGATGGTATACACTATTAAAACAAGTTTGCATCTGTCTGTGTGTGTGTGTAACACGATCTTCTCCAGACTGTCAATGTCTATCAGGTCAGTATTAGTTCTGTTGGGTGCAGAACACCCAGGGGAAGCCATTCTGCCCTGTCTCACCCCTCTAAACCTTAAGGAGCCAGACGTCCAGTCCTGAGTACATCCAAGGGTTGAAGAAGCATTAAAACTCAATTGCCACCCGTCACAGGCAGCATTGAGTCACCTAGTGCGTTTATAGCGACTGATGTAAAATTGTATATGACAGCGAACCCGTGGGTGATAATGGGGATCTTGTAATCAATTGCTGCCAGAACCTGATTACTGAACAGGCCAACTAGGCCGTAGCCTAGTGCAGTGCTCCTCAACCTTTTTTACTTTGCGGCACACTTAAGAAATTTCTAGATTAACGGGGCACACTGAACTTAATTTCGCAATGGTAATATAGAAATGTTTTTATCATTCACTGAGAAAAAGACGGGGAAGGAGAGGAGGTGGACTTTTTTTATATGAATAAAACAATTAAAACAAACGCAGTGTATTTAAATCTATTTAGAAAGCAGAAATATTTCGAATGTATTGAGGTTGATAATGAACAACAAAACTATAGCTATTTACAGAAAATTATGCTTCATATGTTTCAAAGCATTTCTGTCAAACATGTCATTAAAGTGCACACTGCAGTTAAACGATTTATCAAATAATGTTTTAAGACAGAAGAAAGCAAGAAATTAAAACTAAGCACCTAATTTCCGTTTGACACTAATTTTTGACGTTTGATGTTCGGCTCTATGCGGGAAAGAGCTAACGAAATTCTTGATCCAGGCTCTTTAGAGATGATCTCTTACTGTTTTTTTTCTATAAGTGCGAGGGCTGAGAGGTTGAGTTTGCAAATATATGTGGTTGAAAATGGTAGCAACTCATCAATAGCAAGGCAAGAGATAGTGGGGTACTCATTTTTAACCAGCAACCAAAACTCGTCCAGAGGCACTTCGCTCAACTTAAGTTAAGAGTACGGTCGCTCTTGAGGTCCATAAATTCTTCTCGTGCCTTCAGAGAAAGGTCTTTAAGTGATGCATCCGCAGATGAAGAGAATGGATCGCGAGTCCAGTCGTACTGTTCCATGTTACGATTCTTGAAATAGTGCTTAAACGTGTCCTGAAGTATGACTAAATGTTCTGACACCCCATTCAGCAGCTTTTCTTCCATGCCATTTTCTTCACATACCATGTTGACGGTCCGTTTGAACATGTCCAATGAGCCACGAACTACTTCTTCTCTCCACAGCTGAATTTTTGATTTGAACCTGTTTGGACTTGTCCATACATGTAACCCCAATTCTCTCCTTGTACTACGATTTCCGATTCAATTTGTTAAGGTTTTCAAAAATGTCACCCATGTGCGCTAGTTTTGTCAGCCAATATTTGTCTTGCAACAAACTGGCGTACTGCATTTCGTTTTTTAAAATCAAAAACTCGTACCTCTTCCCTCAATTCAAAAATTTTTGACAGTAACTCACCACTTGAAATCCAGCGAATCTCTACATGAAAAAGTTGAACTGCCCCCATTTCCTTACTAAGTATAGAGAAAATTCGAGAATTACGCGGCATCAATTTTATGAAATTCACCACTTAGGCTAAAGTTGACTTCAGCTCATCTGGTAAGTCTTACCATGAGAGCTGCACGATGGAGGAAACAGAGCATGGTTTTAATTTCTATTTTACTAAGTCTTAGAACCGAGCTCTGAGAAACTACGATAAAAGGAAATTAATATCGGAACTCGAAAAGAGGAAAACGAAAGCTAAAGCTGGGGCTAAAATTCCTGGAGGAGGGAACGATACTCCCGTTTGCGAAAGATTTAGAAAAATTCTATATTATTAGTTGATTTCGTGTAAATTTAAATCCGTTTTCAAAAACAGAAAGTAATAGGATCACTTCAAACCCGAGGGTCTCCTGTTCCTATCACAGTTGTGACTTGCACAAGAAGATTAAAAGAGGTGGGGCAGTAAATTCCGCCTCTCCCCTTGTCGGGTATGTCTTATTGCACATAATCGAAAGGGTCAGTTGAGAAGTTACTTAACGATACAAACGCTATTCGGTTGTCACTTAAAAATAAAATACGTCAAGGCTCTTTCTTTTTCAATAATTACGAAAATACAGCGGCACACCGGGTTCATTATCGCGGCGCACCAGTGTGCCGCGGCACACCGGTTGCGAAGCCCTGGCCTAGTGCCCCCACTTTTTAGGGAATCCCAAAAGGCTAAAATTATTTTGATCCAATGGCAAAAATTTGTAAGGTTTGACTATAGGATGCCCTGAAAAAAATGCTTGGCCTAGAACTTCCCAATATCTTTATGGAGCCCTGATTGCTGCAGAAAGATAAGTTTGAAAATGAAACATACCTTGTTGTTTTGACATAATCTCAACAGTCAAGTGGGCAGAATACTCTTTCATTGGAGTTCCTTAACCAGGGGTGCTCCCTTCCGAAGGCCAAGTGCGCACCCCCTTCAATATCATAGACCCCCCCCCCAAAAGGGAGAAAAATACCCTTTAGCTCCCCCCCCCCCAGATGGGCACCACTGCTTTAACCTGTCACTCAAGTACTCAAAACTGAGCATTGCTTCTTTGCAGAAAAACATTAATTAGAATCCAATTCCCGACTATCTTCATTTTCAAAAGCTGGGAAATAAAACTTAAAATACCAAGTTTAGCTTTGATGTATCAACAGGGTTCGTACGCTCCTTCAAAACTCCTCCAATACTCCATCATTTAGGAAATTTTTTTGAAGGGCCCTTCAAACTCCTTCATTTTGATTTGAACTCCTTCAAAACTCCTTTTTTAGTTCAATGCTACATAATCTTCCTCTATGACATTAACTTGAACTACTTTGACCAACAACTAACTTTGTCACAAGGGCAATTTTGATGTAGTAATTTAGTGTACATATTTATTTTTTTCATAAAGATGTAGATGTGATTTACAAATTGATCATAGTTAAGTCATAATAGTGGAAGGTTAAAAATTTTATTAGATGACTAAGACATTTCATAAGTGAAGTAAAACATGCTTAAATGATGCTTGGCTATTTTTTCAAGTTTTATAATTATTGTTTTTCCCTCCACCACACTCTCAGCAGCAAAAGTCAGGTTGTCTAATTATTATTTAAATATTTAAAAATACATAAGTAGATGTACTATATTGAGTGATTTTGTTAAATTGTTTGGTAAATCATGATATTGTAAAATGGGTCATCCACAAGTGATGTCATGCCTTGAGGAGGAGACAGGTTCACAAAATTGTGACAAGGGGAAGAGAGAGGGTGACAAAAAGTGACATCACACAGTATTGTAACAATATGTTTATAAAAATATGACAAGTGACGAGGAGGGGTTTGATGAAGTGTGACACTTAGTGACAAAGGGGGGAAAGGGTCAAATATGTTGAAAAAAATTTTGATGTCATATAATGACAGCCCATTAGTACTCCTTCAAAATCTCATTTTACTCCTTCGAAAACTCCTTCAATTTATTTCTGAAATTGAGTACGAACCCTGATCTAGATCTGATCAAATAGTTAAAATGTTGAAAAGCAACAAGGGCTAAGACCTACGCTGCCTGTTTTTTCTGGTATTTGGTGCTTTTTTAACTTCAATGTTTTACTAATTTGTAATATTGTAATTCATGTGGATTTGTGTGTTTTTCTGTTTCTTTTTCTCTTGAGCTTTGTAACAATCCTTAAAAATTTAATGTGTTTTTGTTTTTTGCGAGTTTTGCTGTTGAAATGATTTTTTTAGCTTTTGAGTTTTTTAACAATTATTTCAAGTAACAATTTAATTACGACTGAAGTTGCTTTTGCTTAGTTAGACATTGATCTAATAAACTAAAATGTGTGTGCATGAATTAACTTCCCTGTCCCAATTTTTTGCTAGGGGATGACAAAGTCCTCACTAGCTTCTGAGATAGCACACGCTCGTGAGAAAATACAAAATTATCTGAAAAAGTCAGTGAGTACATGTTTTAGCTTCTGCTTGCTTAATCTTTTCTCTTTTTAACACTAGAAAGACGGAGGGGCCCGTGTCGCCCCTTTCGTAGTTCGTTGTTCAATAACTTGAACAATATCAAACCAAGCTTAATGGAACTTGCTGACTGTTCACTATATGACACTATTTTAATGCTTGTTTTATCATTTCATCATTCACCTCCTAGTACTGTAAATATTGATCCATATAACCTAGAAAGACGAGCCACAGTGGTCCCTAAGCTATTTTGCAATAAAAAAAGATTTTTTCCTTTCTCCTAATTGCATCAAAAAAAAAATAAAAAATCACTCTATTTTAATCTGTAACTTCCTCTTTATGCTGCCGGTAGAATATCCAAATGCTGTGAACAGCAGAGTTGCCAACTGCAATGCATTTTGCAGAGTTGCTCCGAAAAAATACCAAAACACCGTAGCTCTGCAAAAGGTATTTTGCTCTGTATTTCTTGGCCAAGCGGTTTTGTCATGACCTAGTGTTTAAAGATGTTTTTATTTTTATGCTAGTGCTTAAAATGATTATCAAAGCTCAAAAAAATAGATAATTTGTTTTAGTTTTTTATTGAATTTTATGCAAAACAGCTAGCTGCTCCTCAAAATTTCAAGATGATCCTCAAAATCACCACAGGTGCTCCTCAAATTATTTCTCCAAGGTTGGCAACCCGATTGCTCTTAAAAAGAGAAACTAATTCTACTTTTTGGCGAAGAAAGAAAGAAAATTTGAAAATAATTATGCACCAAGTTTTTGGTTAGTCGAAAAAAAAAAAAAAAAGAATTTGTTCCAAAGATGGGTAGGGACCATGCTGGCCCCTTCAGTCTTTCTAGGTATACTGAAAATTTCAGTCTTTCTAGTGTTAATATGAAACAGTTCTTTGTGAACTTAAATGGTAGAAATTAGAAAATAACCATGGTGAATTTATTTTTTTATATTAATGTGTAATGTCCAGTTTATTGTTCAAAGACTTTCGATATTGAGTACACAACTAATTTTATCATTCATGATTTTTTCACTAATTAATGAAATTTGGTGAATTTCATATTTCAGATTGAATGAATTCTATTTTACAACAACAGAGGAATATGTTATTCTGCTGTTATTGTATTGCCAAATGTAAAAGAAAATATCTTTCTATTTTTGCTTAGTATGCTTTTTATTGTCTACTATGTAGACAAATACTTAGTAACACAAAAAACCTATTACCAATGTTAAAAAATTGCTAATCATTTGAAACAATATCTTAAAATTATATCATCCTGTTTTTCCCATTCAAATGAAGGAATGCATATGATCGTTTCTTTGAGTGATCTTTTAGACAAATCCAGTGTTTTCATTTTAACTATTTATTGTTACAAGGAAATACATGAAATTTCTTATGTATTTTTCTTAACATTATAGTTCGTAGATGTAATTTTTTCTCTCATTTTTCAATATTTTCATTTTTTAACCTAGATGTTGCTTGTTTTTGAATTGAAGCTCTGAGTTTCTCAATAACCAATAAGATATACGATGAAAATGCTATATGGTTGTCAGTTTTTTAGCTTGTAAGGTAGCAGTTTAAAACTGAATTCAGAAATAAAACTACATATACAGTGAAGCACCGTTTAAGTTTCTCTTTTGTATGTTTTATCAGTTATACATTTTTTTTTAAATTGGTCCTTGCAGAGTCTGATACACATAAACCTATACCTATTATATGTTTTTTCATTTATACCCTTTTTTCATACAGTCCCTTCAAAAATGTATAAACGGTGCTTCACTGTATTTTTATGCCATTTGCTGCATGTATGCCTTGTTTTGTTTGGTATGGTTGAGAATGCCTATATTTTGTTTGTCTATGAAGAATAAAAGTTTACTACTCAATCAGTGACATATTTTTTCAATATTTATTGATGTCAGTGCAGTCAATTTGCAATAACTCAAATCCGGCAGGACTGAAGAAAAACCTCAACTTATCGGAAGTTCACCTTATTCAGCTGTTTCAGTTTCAAATTTGATCATTTTTATGATGCATTTATTGGATAATAAATTACTTAACTCCTAGAAAGCACAAGGTTGCCCATATATAAAATTTTAAGGGGGGCTTAAAAAAATTTCTCATGGTTTAGCAAAATATTTTCTCCATGGAAACCGATTTCAGTACAGATTACAGATATTAAAGTTTGACATTTTTAATAACTTATTCATTAATGACTGGAAAGAAATCTTTATACATTTTTTGCAAAGAAAAAAGCACTAAAAGCAAGGAAGTTCTCATTTCTAGGAAGAGGCTTGAGCCCCCCCCCCCCCCCCCCCCCCCCCCCCCGCCCTCCTATATTTGCACCCTTGAGAAAGCGTCCTGTAATCCAGGAAGCTAAAAAATGGAATTGGTCAGAGAAAATTATAAATTTAAGATGTTCCAGTGCTCTTTGAAAAATTTTACAAATAATATTTTTAATGAAAGCTAGTTTCTTGTCATTGGAAGGGTAGAGTGTTAGAAAAAAAATGATGAAGGCATGTTTGATAATTTTATAAGTAAAACTTTTAATTGTACAATAAAAATTATAGCCACAGCTGCCGTATGAAGATAGGATTTAATTATAAGAGGGAAGTATGTAAGGGATAAATGATAAAATCAATGTTGTTTTTACTATAATCTATTTGGGGAGTCACAAGAAAGCCCTATATAATGCATAAAATTAAACTTTGTTTTGAGATTTATCCATGCTTATTGTAATGTTCTGTGGACAAGGGCATATCCAGCTCAACGTGGAAGGGCCCAGGGGAGCCTCTTCCCTCCGAAAGGCTCCCCTGGCACTTCTCTCAAAAAGGTCACTATTACAACCCAAAATTTTCTTTATTCGGCAAATTTCTCTGTTTCGGCAAAATTGTCATCATTTGGCGACAATTTAGAGTTCTATTCCACAAATTGAAAGTTTCCGCCCTCAAAAAATGTAAAATCAAATAATTTTGTGAAAAATGAATTAATTTTGTGAAAAATCAAATAATTTTGCAAAAAAAATTTTTTTTTTTTTGTTACAACAAAAGTTTAGAATGTAGAGATGGCACAAACTGCATCAATTAAACTTAAAGTTGAGTGTTTTCCTCTTCTATGTCGAGAAAATCATTCTGGAGTGGTCTGATATTTGGCGGGGGGGGGGGGGGGACATCGCTCTCTCAAGTATCAATATTTATCTACCATTCTACATTATGTTAAATTATACTAGAAATATTTCGGTACAGTATTTAAAATAACTGTAACAGAAAAATAAATTCATAAAATAAAATTCAGAATAGGGTTCAGCATTTAACTTTTTGACCCAAGACACTCTTAAAAAGCACAGAATTTCGTTTAAAACTTATAAATTCCGTGATTTTAACAAAAATAAAAAGATATTTTAATTGTTTACCTCTTAACAAAGCGTAACAATCATCAAAAATTCTAAAAATCGGATTCCCGTAGCGGATGCAAAGAGATCACAATTCTCAAAGTGAAGGCATCAAAAGTATAAAAACAGCTTGTGAAAAAAATATTTTTGATAAAATTATTTTAAAATTACATTTTAGAGTCCTATGATAAACATTTCATTAATATCTGTGGACACAGTTGAAGCAAATAAATAAATAAATAAATAAATAAAATAAAATAAACCATCTATTCAGCATTTTAATTTTTGACTGAATAACAGAAAATGGAATTTTGCTTTAAAAACTTGAAATGAGAGTTCTAACAGAAATAAAAAGACTTTTCATTTATTTGCATCCTAATAAAGCGATGTTAGCTTGAAAAAAGAACAAAATATGATTCTCATATCGGATGTTAAAAGATTGCATATTTCAAAATGTAGACATCTAAAGAAAAAAGAAACGGTAATTAAAAGAGTTTATTAAAGTTAATCATCCTTGTTAGCATCGAAAAATCAAAACCCATATAATTTTCTCCCAAAATAACAATTAAACATCGCACCACACCCACCGTAAAAACGCAAATATTGACAAGCTGGTAAAATGATGGGAATATTTTCTAATCAAGTCATTATAAAGGTTCAACGCCAGACGCTAAGTGGTGATAATTTTGAAGTTGGTAACCCTATCTGAAGCGATCATATTTTTTTCCCCACCCTTACTATCCCTTTGCAGTTCTAAGTTCATTTCGCAGATATATATTATTATTGTTTATTAAATCATGAGAGGGGAGAAAAGTGCTTACCAATGCCTTTTCAGAAAAGCTTACAACAGGACCACTGCTAATTAGCTGTGATAAAACAAAGAACCATTATATTTATTTGGCAGTTAGAATTATTTATCGCTTGAAGGAGCATTACTTGAAGGAGCATCGCAAGAGTGCCGTTTTTTTTTCAAAATTAGCCGATTTTGAAAAAAAAATATCAATACATATTATATTAAATATTATATTAAATATCAATATTATATTAAATATTAAATATATTATATTAAATATCAATATATTATAATCTGATCCCTCTAATTCGACTTAAAAAAAGGTTCAAAAAACACAGAAGGTTTATACACAGAAATATGCGTTATTTTACTTTCAGATTTGCTCTTTCAATAAACAATTTGTGAAAGATCCGATCTTGTTTATCAGAATTTTGTGAAGGGTCCGTTTTGTTTGATCGGGATTTTGTGAAAGGTCCGTTTTGGTTGATCGGATTTTTGTGAAGGGTCCGTTTTGGTTGATCGGATTTTTGTGAAGGGTCCGTTAACGGACCCAAATATCCTCTGGCCAGACCCCTGGTAAAGTATGTAAAGTAACGTAGTTTTGATACAGCAAAACGTCCAGCCGGGGGTGGGGAGGAGAAATAAATGGGAGCAATCCCTAAATCAAATAAAAAAAGGAAAGAAAAAAAAAACAAGCTGTACCGGAAGATCTTAAAAAAAATAAAGACAAACATTGTTGCAATTAAAGATTCGATGCCACAGTATCGAATCAAAATCTGGGGTTTGACGTCACAGATAAGAGAAGAATGTTTCTTTCGACCGATTCAACTGACGCATGAATATTTGATGCAAGGCCGCCCATAAAAGGGGGCTTAACCCCTCTCCCCTTAGAAATTAGAACTTTCTTGCTTTTAGTACTTTTTTCTTTCCAAAAATGTAAAAACATTTCTCTAGCCATTGATGAATAATTTATCAAAAATGTCAAACTTTAATAACTCTAATCTAATGAAATCTGTGTCTATAGGGAAAATATCCTGCTAAACCATGGGGAGAATATCTGAGCCTCCCCCCCCCCCTTAAAATTTTGCATATAGGCACCCATGATTTGATGTACTGTTTTGCATTAAAAAAATTGTAGAAAAAAACTATTTCATGTTTTTTTTAAAAAAATTCTTCTGAAGAGGGATAAATGTTTTGATTATTACATAGTTGAATTTTAGAAAAGGGATTTTTATACGTTTTGAAGGATGGGTTAAGCAAAAAAAATGAAACCCAAAAAAAAAAGCAAAGCGCAAAATAAAGGTTTTTCCAAAAATTCATAAAAAATATAATAATTGGTCGATCTGCTTTAATGTTCATCTCTTCATGTTAGGAATTAAATTTGCTACATTTTAGTTAAAAAAAATATTTTTCTGGCGCAAATGATTCGGGTTCTGTGAGGTAAAAAGAGCTAAAAATTACATAAAACATTAAATAACTTTTTTCTAATTAAAATATCAACAATCGAAGCCCGAGGTGCACACCATTTGCAAAGGTTGCACCTTTATACCAAATTTCATATTTCTAGACCTTGCTTATTTCCCTGGATGCACGGCACAAACACACACACAAACATCTTGTGTTATTATTACGTATAGATTATTTTTATTTTGGATGGGGGCAGCTGCCCTCCTATGCCCACCTCTGGATATGCACATGTCTGTGGATTATTAAAATTAAGTGATTCAGTATTGGAATGTTTTAAAAATTAGTATTTTATTTTTTGACTTTTTTTTTCAGATAATATAAAATGTAAATACTATGCTAGCAGTTCACCTTATCTTGTAAAAGTTATGTTGATTGGAAAATTTTCAGTAATTTAAAAATAATAATAATCTGGTACAGTTTAATAACAGTGATCAGAAAACATTTACAGTGAAACCTGTGTAAGTTGACCACTTGCGATGCACTACTTTAGTGGTCAACTTAAACAGGTGGTCAACTTACAGAGGTTAATTTATAAGATAAGGGCTACTTCCGTGCCTGAAAAAAGTGGTCAACTTAAAAGGGTGGTCAACTTCATGGGTTTTATTGTAGCTAATACAAAACTTTGTAATATGTTTTGCTAAACTGTAACATGCTGTCAAACTTCATTTAAATTAGTGTAGGTAAAAAGAATTTTAAATTGTTACATTTTTACTATCATATTTTTAGCATATTGTCTAGATTTTTAGAGTTACACGTGTCAAACTTAGTTTTGACCAAATGAAATGTTATGAATAATGAATGTTTCATTACTTGTTCTCTTATAATTATTAATAAGCAAAATATCCAATGTGTTGTGTGAAAACTTTTAATGCACAAGTGGACTGCTCGAGACAAAATTTATCAAAGCAAATCGCCATTGGATGTTTAAAAAATTTAGAAAGCTGATATTAAGTAGGGAAAGTAGTATATAAACGTGAGAAATTTTTATTTTAATTTCTATTTTTTAATGTTATGTATTACAAAATATTCTTTGAAATGAGTGTTTTTTTTTTTATTTTGCTAATTTTATTTTGCAAAAAAGGAGAAGTTTCTTTAATAATTGATATGTTTTACATTTTATTTGATAATTTATGAGATTTTTGAAATATATTTACTTATTTTCAAGGGTGATACTGGTATATCAGAAGTAGAAAGAACAGCATCAGATGTGTATGATCGTCTTAAGCTGTTAGAAAAAGAACGTTCAGAAGTTAAAAAAGGTTGGTACATATTTTGCTTTTTGCCTTCAATTCTCACATTTCTTGCAAATAAATCTTAAGTTTCCTGTCTGGAAAAAATTTCAAGAAAATTGTATTTCAACGCTGATTTCTGAATTTCAAAGAAAATTGAGTTTTGGTTCCTTACGAAATCATTAAACATTAAGTATTGACATTTCAAGTAGTATGTTTAAGGAGACTATTCTTGTAAACTATAAAGGTCAACTGTGAAGAATTAATAAAAAGAGGGAAAAATTGCTTCATAAACATGTTCTAGATTTTAAATAATTTAGTTTAAAAGGTTGTAAAATACTATACATTCTGGAATCTGTTAAGGAAAAATTAGGTTACGGTACTCTTCACAAAATAGTTAGTCTTATAAATGGACTTGTCAAAAAAAAAAACATTCACTATTTTCCATTTTAAAATGGACTTTCACAAAAACTAAATGCTTCTGTAAACCAAACTTCTTGAACTTCAGAATTAACTTTTCATATATCTCATTAAAGAGGGAGTGTTGGGGGCAGAAAATTTTACACATTTTAGCTAGTTCTTCTCTATTTTTTTTTTTACATATTTCAGTACTTTTCTGTTAAGGAAATGCCTGTGCCTACACTTGGCGATTTTTTAATTTCTTTTTGGTGATTCTCATTTGTTTATCCGTTATTGCCAACAAAAAATTTCATAGTTATCAACATTCAACAACTTCAGTTTCTAAATTGTAAGGTTGTCACATGTAGATATTGCCAATCACTTTAAGCAACTGTGTCCCCAAAACCAAGTAACACACCTTTAGTGAAAAAGTACCCACATTTCAGAATCAAACTGTATTTTGTTATATGAAACTGGCTCATTTTAACTTACCAAGTGATTCTACTGCTTGCATACTTGCCAACTGTACTGTTTTTAACGGGAGACTCCCGTTTTTTGCTTCTATCTTTCAATTTCCCGTTTTTTATTATTTTCTCCCGTTTTTGCAGTTTTTTCAGTCAATCATGAAAAATTTTCACTTTCTTCTCAATAGATGGCGCCCTTTTCTAGTCTACCAATGTCAGGGAGTAAGAATTTTTCCAATTAATAACTCGTTTAGTAAAAATTAATTTTTTGGAAGCTTTCCACATTGCATGCTCAACGAAGCACGCGCTTTGCCGAAAATTGCAGCAGATTTCAATCTTTTTGCATCTTAAAAATACAGTAAAACCCCTCTTAACGTACACCCCTCAAAGGCGGACACCTCTCTTATGCGGACAGTTTTTAATTCCTCGGTTCCAAGGCAAACAACATTATTAAACCCCTGTCCTGCGGACAAAAAATGTTGTCCCGTTAGTGTCCGCATTAGAGGGATTTCACTGTATTTCAATTATTTTGAAAGTTTGAAGTTATTTTACCATGGGCTATACCTACTAATTTTATATTGTATTTTCAATATATATTGATTTTTTTTTTTTCTTAATTTTGTAATTAAATTTTTGTAGCTACTTTTTTGGTAGAGACTGGAGAATGTACAAAACTTTAAGCTAATTAACTCCTCATTATTTAGTTTTTCCTTTGCAGTATATTTTACTTGCTACTACCAATTTGCTTACATCTGCGAAAAATCCCCATTTCACTTTAAATTTAGTATTTATGTTATTAAAAAGCATAATTTAATAATTTTGTTGTGAAGATATGTTGCTGGAGAATCAGCTATATATCTCTAGTGGAATCTCCTGTTTTTTTTTCCTTCGAAGGTTGACAAGTTATGTGCTTGGATGAAATCACTAATTTTATTTTTCCATTATTTTCAATCGGGGGGTAAAAATTTAGAAATGCAAGTCACTGGTCCAATGGACCAGTAATTACTAAATGTCACTGGTCTGCACAACACTTTTAGCGGTCCATTCCTCTCTTCCTGGTTTTAAATAATGAAAAATTTAGGGTAAAATTAACATGACATTGGAGTCGGCTAACTGTTATTTGACTGTTAATCGACCTGTCCGTGTCACGGGGAATGGGAGGACACAAAAAGTATCTTTCTATTCACGAATAGTGATTGAGGAATCAATTTAACAGAATCTTATGTGTTGCTGTTTCAAGATGCCTGCAATAGGGTGGCAAAGATTTGTCTGTTGCAAAAATTTCTTTCACGCCCTTTTTTGCAAAGAAAACCTTAACATTGTAATTAAAAGTTCAGACTTTCTCTCAAAAGATTCAAAAAATGATAACAATTAAAATTTCTGAAAGGAAAACAGGAATAAAATTTCACTGCTCACATGGACCACTAAAATTTATATTCTGTTGGTCCAATGGACGTTTTTGTGGTCCTGGACCAGTGGACCACTGTTATTTTCAAGCCCTGTTTTCAGTCCTTCATTTATTTAAATATAAAAATGTAAATCCAGTTGCATCCAAATTGATTCAAGCCCACACCATCTATAAAAATTAGCCCAAATTTTTATTTTTTATTAATTTGGTTAATAAAAAGTTCGGCCAATAAAACTGATTTTCATTGCTTTTTCTATAATGTTCACTATCTTGTCAGGTACAAAATTAATTTTTAGCATTTTTAAGGAAGATATAAAAGTGGGAAAACATTATTATTGTAATATTTAAATTAGAATTATTGAAGATCAAAATGTTTAGCTTTTAGAGTGTATAATATAACTTAAAACATTTCAATTCAATTGAACATTTTTATTTTCTAGAACTTGCAACTCTCTCGTCAAAGTTTAATGAAATATGCACCAAACTTGTCAATCTTGAATCAGTTCTGCAGAAAGCAAACTTACTTCCAGCTACATCACAGGTAATTTTTTTTTTTTTTTCATTTTTTTTTTTTTTTTTTATTTATTATATTTTTTTCCCTCGATAGTGACATCTATCAAGCTTGAATGGCACTGGATGAAATTAATAATAAATATTTTATGCTATGAATTGTTCAAAATAGATATATTCTGTTATGGATGCCCCTTGACTTCCTTATTCGTTACATTATGTACACATCATTATTAAAAGTCTAGAAAGTCGCCCGTCAAGGTATGACCGGTGAAAATTGCTTACATTTAAACAAAGCCATTGCCTGTTTGATATTTTGATAGTTGAAGTTGTAACCCTAACTCCAGTGGATGAACCCTAAACTCTAGTAGGTAGCGTTCATGGTTGACCACTTTTTCGTTTCTTCATTCCCCTGAAATGACAGTCTTACCAGTAAAACGGTTAAGTTGCCGGATCGAGTTCAGCTTGTCACGATAAAGCCTTTCCCTGCATATTAAACATTACCAAAACATATTATCAAATTATCATGCTGTGGCACGAGTTTCATTGTTGAAACATGCAGGTTACTCAATCATTGGCTATTATTTATATGATGATTATGTTGAAATTTAAAAACATTTCATTTTGAAATATTTCAGTTTATTTAGTCCACTCGGTTGATAGGGAGAAAAAATGTTGGGCAAATTTTTTTTTTTTTTTTTTTTTTTTTTTTTTTTCAATTTGAACCTATTTGTGCCAAAGAAAAAAGTTTTCCAACAGGATTGACTCCAGAAGAGATTTTGGGAATCAACCCCCCCCCCCCCTAAAGAAAACTAATTAGGTTTTGTGTGGGGGGGGGGGGTCCAAAATATTTCAGAAATGACTGAATTTAGAAAAAAAATCTCATATGCAAAGTTTAAAGAAGGTTAAATTTCCTACATTTTTCATCGTTACAACTTTTCTGTAGCATCAATGTCAAGCGCCTTACAACTTCTTAAAAGTGGACTTTTTTCAAATCCTACTATTAGTTCACAGCTCTCCCTATATATACAGTGAAACTGCTATAAGCGACCACCTCCATTAACGACCAATTTTCCAAAGCACTGATTTTTTTTCCCCTATCTGATCAATGTTAAAAGTCTTCTAGCCAACCCTAGTCAATCCTCTATAAACGACCACCAATCGACCCTTCTTCCGAAAGTTTTCTTGCATACTTTTTCCCTCAAAAAAAATCCACATCCCAAACTGGTCAGTCGACCCTTTTATTTCTTTTTTTGAGCAATCACGATTGCTTATTGCTTTCATTTGACTGTTTTTGAGGTCCTTTGATTTTTCCCACCGCCACCCCTCTACACTCATCACCGTGGACAAGCTGCTCCTCACGCTGCTGCTCCTATAGCAAAAAGCCGTCTCCAGGTTGCATCCATGTCCTACACACACGAGCATATATACACAACTACACACACACAAACACACATACATACCCTATACACACAAACACACATATTCCCACACACACACACACTCGTGATTGCGAAAAACATAATTTGAATTCAAGATGTCAAAATTCAAATTAATTTTTTTTTATTATTATTACTGTTTCAGAATTCGCCGCGGGCAAATTTCATAGGCTTCCCGGGACACTTTTGGCCCATGGATCATAGGCTGTGCATTTCTCTCTACAAACGAAAAAAAAACTGCTAAAAATGCATTTATCTGCAACATCATTGCCCTGATTTTAAAATTATTTAATTGCATACAATGATTTTTTAAAAGGGTAATTCTGAGAGTGTGTTGCCAAGTGGTGTGAAATGTTCATTTGACTACTTAAGATGAATTGAACAATATCTTTAAGAGAAAATAAGTTGATACCAAAGATGGCTTTTACAAAGTCAGATTGGATACAAATTAGCAAAATGCGAAAAATTGCACTTTTTTTTCCACAACAAATCTGTGATGTGTGACCACAATGTTTTTGAATATAAATTTCTGCTGATAAATGTTTTTGGTAATACCTACAGTTCTAATGATCGGTATGTAATTAAATTTTGTATTTCAAATGATTTGAGCGTAGTAAATTTATGTTGCAAAAACAATAGAGAATTTTAATCAGAAGTTAAAAATTAATGCTCATTTTGTTTATCAGGATTAAAATTTTGTCAAATTTTAGTACTTTGTTTACAGTAGGGTTCATAATTTTTTTTTAATCAAAAAAGTCGGTTTTTTTTTTATTTAAATCAGATTTTTTTTCATTTTTTTTAAATCTTCAAAAATTTGTGGGTTTTAATTACTTTAAATTTATTAACATATGTTTCATACTATGGATGATTAAGCAACTTTTTAGCTATTTTCATTTCATGGCAATAGCTATATTTTAATAATAGTTTAAAACAACCAGTTTTAACACAAATAAGTTATTCAAATAAAAATTAAAGGTTACCCCACTCCCCTCTAACTACAACCACCAATCCTTCAACTATAATTCTAGGAAACAGTAGTACTGCTATTTCCTATAATTATAATTTTCATACTTTTTAGAAAAGAAGATTCTTAAAAATTTGGCAGTTTTCTATGTTTATCTGCTTAGAGTCGATAAAAGTTCTGAAATTGATTCAATTTGGATGAAGAAAGGGGGGGGGGAAACCTTGATAATAAAGCAATCTGAACTAATGAATTCATTCAGCTTACTTTTAAAAATAGGAAAATTACTTTAAAAATTAAAAACTAATTTTTTAAAGATTTATCAATATGTTATGATAAGATTTGATTTTTACGCTTTGCTAAAAGATAAGGTTTCCATCATTTACATTTTTAGTGTAAAATAATATATTGAAAATTACTTTTCTTGACTATAACATATTTGTCATTTTGTATGAGAAAAACTGCAAATTTTTATTTTGTTCTGAACAACTAATTTTGGAGTAAAAGCAATATTGAAAGAGTTTGAAAACCTGTTAAACACACAGAAAGAGGAATCAATGTAGTTTTGCCAGCTGGTGTTAAGATTGTATAATGCAGTATTGTTAAATTTAGAGCCACACAATTCTAAAAATGCAAAATTAATTTATAAAAATAAAGTCGACTGATTTTGATCAATGTTTTTTTTTAATCATTTGATTTAAAAAAAAACATTGCTCAGCTGATTTAAATCCATGATTTTTTTTTTTTAAATCACTTTATTTAAATCATGATTTAAATCAATGAACCCTGATTTACAGCTATAAAAATAATTATGTAAACTGTTTTTAAACTTTTGAGAGAGGCATTGGTTAATAAATCTTTAGTTAAAAAATTAACTTGAAAGAAATTTGTAAACATTGTAGACAAAGATTTTCAAATTGAATGGTATTGCAAACCCACCTCACATTTTTGACAAAAGGGTGATTAAATATTTCAAATAAACTATTTTTAATTTTATATTTGTTTATAAATGTGGTTTTAAAGCTTAAGTTTCTGTGAAAATCATAAAATTTTCTTGATATATAGGGAGACAAGAAATCTGTTCCAATTGTCCAGAATGGTCCAGCTGCTAAGGAAGACGATGATGATGATATTGATTTATTTGGTTCAGATGAGGTATGCCTACATTTTAAGATTTTTTTTATAACAACTTACAGACAAAAATATTGATAAGTAAGAGAATTATTGAAAATCTATTTCTGTTTCTAGACGAAAAGCTTTTGAAAAGTTATATGCATAAACAAACATCAAATATTCATAATAAAAAGAAAAAAGGGGCCATTCATTAATTACGTAAGGGTCCCGAGGAGGAGGGGGGTTGGAAAAATTGCTACATATCCTTACATTGGGGGGAGGGCAGGGTCGAACCCATTCTTATGTAATATTTTCGAAGTTGATATTTTACATTAGAAATCGTGATATTTTGCATTAGAAATCGCACGGACTAGTGGTTTGACAGGGATTATATTTCATCTGCGTTTGGAAGGTAAACAATTATTAAGATGAGCTGTTTTTTTATTTGTTTTACAAAGAATTAATAGTGTTACATATAAGTAAAGAATCTCACTTTGTATGGCATGTTTTATTTTTAATTAGTATCGCATCATACACAAAAAATTTTTGAAAAAACATTCATTCTAGATTCTAACTTTTTAGTAAATATTTCTTTATACAAAAGGTTTAATTTTTAATAGTGAATTTAATTTTGATTTCAAGTATGTAAGATTCGTTATTTTATTATTTTGAAAAAGGAAATGGAATCTTGAGTAAGAATAGGGGGGAGGGGGTTGAAAAATCTTACATACCCTCACGTGGGGGGGGGGTCAAAAATTGCCAAAAACATCCTTACGTAATTAATGAATGAGCCCTAAGTAAAAAAAGACATTTCCCAAAGTCTCCCTTAGTAATTCGTGATTGTTTTTTGTTGAAAGTCATTATGTTAAGATGTGTTCTGTAAGAAAAAAACCTTGGTTATGAAGTATTAGAGAAGAGACTTCAGCGAGTCTGCGAATAGTGCAATAATGAAACAAGTTTAGATAGGTAGCAATCCAAATAGCATCTTGAGACATTTTTTTCACCAAAAAATATCTGCCCTTGTCAACCAGTTATCGAGATATAAAATCTTAAAAACTGTCGAAATTTACAGAAAAACTCCCAAGAGAGAAATCGATCATGAAATTTCACCAACTGCATCTATCTACAAATTGGGTGAAAGATGTCTATCACTACTAATTGAAACTCACTAAATTTGATGTCTTTTTTTAAAATTTGACTTCATATTTTGGTAATGGGGCATTAGGGTAATTTATGTATCCAGAAACATGTTTTACAAAGCTCTCTAGATTGCCTTTTTTTTTTTCATTTTTACACTAACTTGTGGTTTTCTGGTAAGGATCGGCACTAATGTTGATGCTTTAAAAAAAAAAAAAAGGAATTTGATTGGAAAAAACAAAAGAGCTTGTAAAAAATGATGTCTAGATGTGAAATTGTGGTTGTGAAAGTAAATTTTTTAGTGGAAGACACTAACGGCTGTTTATTTTGAAAGATGGCCCAGTTCCAATTATAATTAAAGGGAGGTTTTTAATAAAAGCTTTGAAGACCCTTAAGTTCTTAATTATCGCATTTATAGTGTTGCGATATTGTGGGAACTGCCTTTTAGGTTGCAAACAGTGAGAGAAAGTTTACTATTTACTATTATTGCTATTAAACATATTTTCAATACCAATTTACAAGAAGCAACATGCGAGAAGAGTAATGTTGTCAGATTCGAAAAGACATTCTTTTAAATACGAAGTGAGTGGATTGGCACTAGTGTCGCCACACCTTCCTATTTTTTGAAAAAAAAGAAAAATATTTAGATATATTACCGTATATACTCGTGTACAAGTCGATCTCACGTATAAGTCGACCCCCCCCCCCCCCCCCCCCCCCCCACACCTTCAGAGAAAATATCAGAAAAAATTTGAAACCCGAGTATAGGTCGATTCCCAACTTCTTCCGAAAGAAAATGGAAAAATATTTTCAAAAAAGTTCAAACATATAAAACATATTTATTTACAAAAGAAAAAACAGCAAAATATATAAATCTATCAATCCTTCAAACTCGGATTACGAGTCAGATACGCAGTAAAGTTCGCGGAAATCCTAATCCGTCATATAGTATGCGTCATCATCATAAACATCGTCCGCGGCACCGTCGAAATGTCGGAATCTAACTCTGTGTCGCAAAGTGTTGCCACTAACAAAGCAAAAAAGTATTGTTCACGTATTTGAAATTACAGAGGGCGTGATTGTTCACAAAATATTTTTTGATACATTGATTGAAAATAAATATTTAAAAAATAATGAAAGAGAAATGTAAAATTTTCATACCTCTGTGTGGAAAGTTTTCCGCGTCAACAAACGTGTTTTCGTATTTTCAATTACGATTTCTCTTAATTGTTGATTTTATTCTTAATGAATATAAAAAAAATTTCTTGTTTTGTGAACATTTTTTAGGCTTGTTTTATTATTATTTTTTATCAAATCCGTTTAATTTGTCACACGATAAACTTTGCGCCTCATACCTGTAACCGCACGTCACCGTTTCGCGTTGTGTTTTGATCTCAAAAAAATTTCGGAAATTTTTACTCGCGCATAAGTCGATCCCCCCATCTCGAGCCTTATTTTTTGGACAAAATTTCTCGACTTATACGCGAGTATATACGGTATTTAAATTTTTGTACTTAGTGAGTAGCTTGGCAATAGTGCCGCCACACATTTAATGGGCATAGAAACAGCTTTATATATGAAATACACCGCCAGCTCAGTCAATTCCAGCTAAGGACTGCAGTTTCGTGCTTATTAGCACTCATCAGCCCGGTATAGGAAGTGAATGAGCTGGAGGTGGAAAACCTCTTAAGGAAGCCAAGAGTGCCAAGTGTAACTTAAAATTATTTTCAACAGTTAAGAGTTAGTACACTGGGGTCTCCATACATTGAAATTGGAAATCGCTCCCCCCCCCCAAAAAAAAAAAAGATATACAGAGCAAATCTTAGTTTTGTCTCAATTACCCCTGACATATAAAAATTAAAGCAAATATTTTTATGCTGAACTCTATTTCTAATCGTACATGAAAATTCAGAATAAAAAATGAACTTATAAGAAAAAAAGAATAGAGTGCTAGAAACTTTTTAAAAAACAATAACCTAAGCAGTGGTTACATTGATTGGGGTTGTATTCTTTCTGCTATATACAACCTATGAATGTCTTGCTGAACAGCCAGTTTTGTGAAGAGTTAGAAAAAAAAGGTTCCTATTTATTCAGCCCATTAAAAACTTCATCAGAAACAATATTCTCTGAAGTTCAGGACACAGTTTCAAATGCCTTTTGCTCTTCGTTGGCTAAGAAATGTTTACAGATCGCACATCAAGGTATGACGGGTGAAAATTGCTTCTACATTTGAACGAAGCCATTGCCTGTTTGGTGATCGTTTCATAGTTGAAATTGTAACCTTAACTTCAGTGGATTAACCTAAACTCCAGTAGATAGTGTTCATTGTTGACCACTTTTTCGTTTCTTCTTTCTCCTAAAATGACAGTCTTACCAGTAAAACAGTTAAGTTACCGGATCGAGTTCAGCCTCATCAAAATAAAGTGTTTCCCTGCGTGTCAAACATTGCAAAAAAAATAAAAAAAATATTATGCTGTGGAGCGAGTTTCCTTGTTGATGACATCAGGAGCATTACTTGATCATTTGCTATTTTATATATGAAGAATTGCACTAAAACAAAGCAGATTTTGGGGTGAGGAACAATCATCAGACTAACAGCTTAGTTTAAAAGGTTTTTCAAAAGGGTGTGTTCATACCGAAAGTTGAAAAGGACTTGACAAATTTGAATTCCAGAACAATAAAACCACTTGTTTGTCCATTCCTCAATCCCAGTTGGCTTGTGGGGGGGGGGGGGTTGCAGTGACCTTAAATTCAATTTTCGTGACACAAACAGTCTGAAGTAGATTAAAATCTCCCAATATATATTGAAAAATACTTGGATACATTGACTTTTTTGACAAAGAGAAACAGTTTGTCTATGAAATGAACATGGAGAATTGCTTCAAGTTTGATGTACAGAAAATTTCAATATATGGAGGTTTGACTGTATTTTGAAAAAAGAATTATTTCGAAAGTCTAGACACATAAAAAAAAAGTTTGCTGCCTATTTCATATGTAAGTTGATATTATATCTTATTTTATTGATGTTTAATATTTTTTATGTATAATATCTTACAGGAAACCGAAGAAGCTATTAAACTAAAAGAAGCTAGAGTAAAAGCTTATACAGATAAAAAATCTAAAAGTAAGGATTTATAATTTTAGTACTTATCTTCACATAATATATGGTCTTAAAATGTGATGAATTTTAAGTATAAAAAATTTTTTTGCGTTCAAGTGAATAACCTTTTTGATTAACTTATGTATATATTTTTTACAATGTTTTTTTTTTTTGAAAGTGAAATAAACTTTGATTGTGCAACATCGTCACAAAAATTTACCGCATATTAAGCTCTAGAGCACAGAATATTGGGGCTAGGGCTCATTAACGTTGGCGTGCTGGTCTGGGACCACAAAAACATCCATCGGAGCAGCAGAATGTAAATTTTGTTAATCCAGTGAAGTTGTATTTCTGGTTTTCTTCCAAAATATTTTAGCTTTTTTTTTTTTTTTTTGGAATTGTAGAAAAAAAGTTCTCATTTATTTACAACTAGAAAATCGCTCGTCAAGATATGTCAGGTGAAAATTGATTCTACATTTTGAATGAAGCAATTGCCTACTTGGTGTTATTTTGATGGTTGAAATTTATACCCTAACTCCAGTAGATAGCATTCACTGTTGACCTCCTTTTCGTTTCTTCATTCTCTTAAAATGAGTTTTAACAGTAAAACAGTTGAGTTACCGGATCCAGTTCAACCTCTTCAAAATAAAGCATTTCCTTGCGTGTCAAACATTTCCAAAAAAAATATTATCTAATTATCATGCCCTGGCATGAGTTTCATTGATGATGACATCAGGAGCGTTACTTGATGATTCGCTATTATATGAGGATACTTAGTTTTTTTTTGCAAGAAAAAAAAATATTAATAAATTTCAGCAGTATTATAACATCTTGTTTTTGCCCCACCCTGGTGCCTTCTTTCGAAAGCAACAGCCCAGATAAGATTTCGTTAGCTTGATTCCTCGACCACTATTGGGGAGCAGAGAAATGCTTGTTTCATTCCCTACCCCAGTCGCTCAGACAGGTCTATTGAAAACCGCCATGTTATGTCATGTTAATTCTTTTTTACATTTCATCTTCTACTTTTTCATTATTTAAAACCAGGATCCAAGAATGGACCGTAAAAAGTGTTTAACAGTAAGTTACCGCCCCTAAGCCAGGGCACTGGCAGAACTACATGCAATATACCAGACAGCCTGGTTATCACATCCAGAGACTGCAGTTTCGCTCTGATTAGAACACATCAGTCTGGATTAGTGAATGACCGAGCTGGGGAGGCAAATGTCATCATTGAAACTGTATGAACTAGTGAAATTTTGAAGTGAAACGTATTATTTTTCTAAATTTCTACCAGTCGTTAGGGCCCAACTTAGCCAAAGAGGGGCTCAGGGCCTAACATAGATCCCCCTCCCAATAACTGCAATGTGTAAAAGACACAATTCATAATCCATAACAATTATTAATATACAGTCAACCCTCGTTTATTGCGGTTAATTCGTTCCAGACTTTACCGCGATAACTGAATTTCTGAAGGATTTTGTATTCATAAACCGAAAATTTTCCAAATTAGAGCATTTAAAACTTATTTACGACAATTTAAATAGGTTTTCAATAGTCGGAGCCCCCTAGACCTGAAACAGCTCCTTAGCCACCATTACATTTGTATTACTTAATATATTGCACAAAATATGAGAAAATGAGTTACATTCAATGTAATTGATATCACATTGTTAATTATTGAGAAATAAACTACACACACACACATGCAGTTCTTATACACAATTATACAAATCGATAAAAATAGCTCAAGTTCGATGAGATTGCCAGTTAGTGATCGTGTGTGCCCTTGTTCTTCCACTACATTTATCTTCATTTAAAAGTATTACATATACAACTAGTAAACTGTTGAATATCATTTACCCCTAGTAAAAATCCCGTAGTAATAATACAGTGATTTATACTTTCCAGATAGTGTTTAACCGTTAAATGGAGATAGCTATTCTCTACACTTACTTTGACGGTTTTATACCTCTACTCCCTCAACTAGTACAACTACAGCCCCTCAGAAGAGCTTCCCTTACTTAAAAGACATACTTTGTTATTCTTTTGTTGGAAAAAGTTAACACAAATGTCTTAAAAAGGCTAATTACTATATTTAAAATAAATAAAAAAACGCGATGTAGTGTAGCCGCGAAAGCCAAAGTGCGAAGTAGCGAGGGACGACGATTTCAAAATTAATAAAAATTACTTAATAAACATGAATATAAAGTTTATAATTTCAAAATGCATTTACCAAACACATTCTTAAGCAGGGGCGGCATTTCAGCATTTCATTAGTGGGGTCGAGTTTCTTAACTATGAATTGCCTCAGTGTGGAACAAAACACATATTGGCTAACAGCAAGTATAATCATGATGTGGGGGGAGATTGCGTAGTTAAAGAGTCCTCCAGAAAAAGATTGTTGTTGATGTGAGATATTTTTTTTTTTCAAAAATACTATGTATATTTAAAGAGTATTTATGAAAGCATACTATGCATTGAGCAGCTGAAATGTGTTTCTAGCACAAGAAAGTGATGAACACTCATTAAATAGACACAATTAAAATATGAGCGTAACAATAAATGTAAAATACCAAGGCATTTTCTTGTGAAAATCCTGCAGCCACACCACTGCATGGGCCTCTCATAACCATCGTTACACAGAGCATAAAAAGAACGAGATATTTAAGTCTATATGAGGAAATTACATCTTTAGTTAAAATCTACCATGATTCTTCATCAGTTTTTTCTGTTTTGAAAAGGCCTGTAAAGGCTTGATGAATTTCTAACTATTTAAAAACGGAAAACACTTGCTCATGTCTGAAAATGTGTTGAGTTTCATCAACCATTACAGAGGAACCAGCAAGATTGTTATTCTTTAACATTGATTTACGATTTACGTAAATTGAATTTGCTCATTTTTTATCATTCCTCTCATAACATTTGAGGGTGCTCTTAGGGACTACAAATAGCTTGTGATTTGAAAGATTTTATTCATAATACGGGCCAAGGGCCATAGCCCTGGAGGCCTGTGTAGTAACCAGGTCCTGGATAGTGTTAGCATTGGTTTTCGTAAGACTTTTTTTTTTTAAGATTTGAACAAAAATGAGGTATTCTTTTAACTAAAGATACATTTTTCATTTTTCCAGAACCAGCTCTTGTTGCAAAATCAAGTGTTGTTCTTGATATTAAGCCTTGGGATGATGAAACAGACATGAAAACCATGGAAACTGCTGTTAGGAAAATTGAATCTGATGGTTTAGTCTGGGGTGCAAGTAAGTTTTTTAAATTATTGAATGCCCCTATAATCTTAAATAATTTTTAATTTGATGGTTATTGCCTAATTAGAGTTTACTGAATAAATGGAATTGCTTTTAAACTTGTGATATGTCTTAGGTAAACTTGTTCCTTTGGCATACGGTATCAACAAGCTCCAAATTGTAGCGGTTGTTGAAGATGAGAAAGTGAGCATTGACTGGTTACAAGAAACAATTCAAGAAATTGAAGATTTGGTGAGTTTTATTAAATCCTCATGCTTAATTTATTTTGCTGTGTGATAATTCTAAAATAGTCACACATAGTGAACTTAAAAATTGAAGAATTAAATTATAACTGTGTAGTTGAATGAAATAAGATTTTCTTCCCTAGAGTCATTCCATTTCAAATCAGGCAGGCAGGTATGAAAAGTGTCATATGACCATCACCGATTTTTTTGAAAAAAATACAGTAGTTACAACTAAGGGACATATGAAATATCCCAAAAGGATTTTGCAAGAAAAAATTTTTTTCTTCAGTTACAGCCTATTAAAATTCTGCACAAAATCCGCCATTTTGGAAAAAACCGGCAAAACACTCCATTTCAAATGGACATTATTTCAAAAGTATTTAACCTATTTGAATAATTCCTTTTTCTAAAAATAAATAAAGACCCATATATCCTATAGACATGGGTGCCACTCCAAAAATTGGTCAGGACTGGAAAGCGCGTGGCGCCATTTCGCGACACCAAAATATTAGCGCTTAGTTTGTTTGATGTTTTAGACGTATATAATAATGCTAATTATTGATGCTGTAACTATATAGTAAAACCAAAATGTAAGATTAAGTTAAAATTAAAACCTAAATAAAAAAAATAACACATCATTGTTCAAGATTTTTAGGAGGTAAAAGCAGAAAAAGAACTTAATAATAAAATACAATAAAAAAACTTACTATTTGCTACTGCAGAAAAAAAGCTTCAGATTTTATAGTTCATGTTACATAAATAGTTCATATTTCATACAAAAAAAATAGTAATTAAAAAAAATTCAGGTATGAGATTCTTGGCTATAAGATGCATTGTGATAAAAACTTTAATAAAATTTTCCAGATTAAGATAATAATGGTTGAAATCAACAGATTGAGTGACTTATTAAGCTGTTTTTTTCCCCCCAAAAAATAATTAATCTTTTTAACTTTAGCAGATGGGCCAGTTTTTTGTCCTCAGAAGAATAAGACCTTTTTTGAGAGTAAGAGATTCAAAAGTAAAGATTTGTTTCATCTATAAAAATCATTTTGAGCATGGAAAAAGAAATCCGATGGCCGAAATTTTTGAAAAGACGGAATTCCGTCCCTTGGACGGAAGTGTGGCAACCATGCCTATAGACATCGTTTTTGAAAGTTTAGTTAAGTTTTTTGATAAAGAAAAAAAATCATTTTTGTCGCGAAAAAACTGCATTTTTACCGATTTTATGATTTTTTTCTCTATGAAAAAAAAGTTTTTTTACTAAACGGAGATGGTAGTCTAAAGCCCTTATATGATAGTTTCATAACATATTTTATTATAATATACAGCCTCGGAAATAAAATTTGAAATTTTGAAAATTTTCAAAAATTAGCAATTTTTGAAGTGATTTTACTCAAAAAACCCATTTTTTAAAAATCTAAAAATTGGCTCACTTGAACCCCATATAATGCTTAACAAGTGGGTAGACACCACATCCCGTATTTTTTCCCATAAAATGTTTTATGATTTTTTGAAAGTGACCTTATCGCCCATGGCATGCATGTAAAATAAAAATGTCTAATAATTTCAGTAACTAAAATTCTGGTTATATTAATGCCTAATAACTACAATAAAGGTGCCCTTTATCAGGAACAACTAAAATCTTACAAACTTTTAATAATATATCAGTAACAAACCGCTGTTGATGACCTAGTCAATTCGTCTTTTTGTAAGACTCTGTGTGTAGTCTTTAGATAGAAGAGCCTTTGGTGATTATATTAATGACTAATAGCTACGATAATGATGTACTTTATCAGTAACAGTAAAAATCTATATATATATATATATTTATAAATATTACTTTATTTTGTCTCCAAAGCTATGCATTCACCGTTACTTTCATATGCAGCAACGAATCATATTTTTTCTCTTTCAATTCTCTTTCTCTTCAACTCAATTACGCGACAGGGGAAACCATCAAAGGGAAGAACAATACAATGCATTTAAAACGATTAATTTTAATTTCGTGCTTTGGTTTGACATTGGCGAATGTTGTCACATAATTTTTGGATCCTACCTAGTATGATTACTTTTATACGTAAGAATATGTATACTAAATTCACACCGCAAAACTCACTTGTAGTTTAAGAATTTAAAAAGCCCACTGTTTTATGAGATAAATAATTAATTGAACATGGTTGTAAGTTGAGGTAACCAAACAGATCTCACCAAAGGTAGCTATTATAGCCAGGGATCCAATTTCTAACAAAAGAAGGTCAGGATCCCTATAGTCTTCAGAACTTATTTTAATGCTTAAGTGGCCTGAATTCGGTCAAAAATACAAAAATTTGAATGAAACAAATAAGGAAGTATGGGATCTCAGCTCCCATAACAATTAGGTGCTGATCAGCAGAAAAATATATTCATATAACGAAGTACAAAAAGATGAATTGACTGGGTCATCAGAAGCGGTTTGATACTGCTACATTATTAAAAGTCAGTAAAATTTTATTTGTTGCTGATAAAGTGCACCATTATTGTAGCTATTAGGCATTAATTTCATCAGATTTTCAGTGACTGAAATTATTAGAAAGTTTTATTTTACATGCATGCCATGGGCGATAAGGTCACTTTCAAAAAATCATAAAACATTTTATGGGAAAAAATACGGGATGCGGTGTCTACCCACTTGTTAAGCATTATATGGGGTTCAAATGAGCCAATTTTTAGATTTTTAAAAAATGGGTTTTTTGAGTAAAATCACTTCAAAAATCGCTAATTTTTGAAAATTTTTAAAATTTCAAATTTTATTTCCGAGGCTGTATGCATCCAAGGATTATAATAAAATATGTTATGAGACTATCATATAAGGGCTTTAGACTGCCATCTTCGTTTAGTAAAAAAAAACTATTTTTTCATGGAGAAAAAAAATCATGAAATCGGTAAAAATGCAGTTTTTTCGCGACAAAAATGATTTTTTTTTCTTTATCAAAAAACATAACTAAACTTTCAAAAACGATGTCTGGAGGATATATGGGTCCTTATTTATTTTCAGAAAAAAGAATTATTCAAATAGGTTAAATACTTTTGAAATAATGTCCATTTGAAATGGAGTGTTTTGCCGTTTTTTTCCAAAATGGCGGATTTTGTGCAGAATTTTAATAGGCTATAACTGAAGAAAAAAAAATTTTCTTGCAAAATCCTTTTTGGATATTTCATATGTCTCTTAGTTGTTACTGTATTTTTTTCAAAAAAATCGGTGATGGTCATGTGACAGACCCTGCCTGATCTGAAATGGAATGGCTCCCTAGTGTTATTTACAACAGCATAGACCCAGAGAACAAAATAACCATTCTAGACTATATGACTCAATGTTAGAAAGAATCCTTTTTGTCTTCAAATTTTGCTGTTGATAAATGTAACAGGGGATCAAATTTGAAAATGACTGTTACTGAAATTCAGGATATGGTGATTTTTGAAAAAAAATATTCGAGAAAGCCTTTCATTTATGCTATAAATACAGATAAGTTTAAAATTCTTGATATAGGTAGGTTCTACTGTATGCCATGTTGAAAAATTGTGTCTGGTAATTTTTCATTTTTAAAATATTGCCTTTTTGTCTTTCAGGTTCAAAGTGTAGACATTGCTGCCTTTAATAAGTTGTGATTTAATATTGTACAGAATATAAATGAGTAAAGTGATTTTTCTTATTATGGTGATTCAGTGTTTATTACACAGTATGTTTGAAAAAAATGAAATGTTTTTCACAGGTTTGTAAACAGCTATTGTTACAGAGTTATCAAGTTAGTAAATATTCCGTTGCTGATAATGTAAATAACTTTTTCCCACATCTAATATGTACTTATTATTTTGAACTGATTTTTAATTTTAACACTAAGATTTTTCTTTTCGCCCTACAAGCAAACAGCTTGTAGCAGCATCCCAGAGACAGCAGTTTCACCCAAGTTGAGACCTTTAGTCAAGTATTGAAACCAAGCTGGGGCTATATCAAATCTTAAATACAAGAATGATCATGAAAACCAGACTTCATTGCAAATGTTAAAAATAGATTTATTTTAATACATGTCTTCTTACATACTATACAACAGTGAAAAGTTCAGCAATTATGAAATAAACTTTTTTTTTTTTAAATTTAAAAGTTATGTTTTCTGTGATACTTTTTGAAGAACATGTATCAAGGTTTTTTTTTTTTTTTGGTAGAACCATTTGCAAACTTAACATTTAAATTCATGTTAAGAGTTGTAATTAAATTGCAGACTAACTGAATCACATGAATACAAGGAACATTTGAAAAGTTCGGTTTTAGAAGTTAAAAAGTACAGATACAGTAAAGATATTTATTGCACAAAAATCTACCACCCGGTACACTGTTCTGCTACATAGCTCTAATTGTTTCCCAGCCAATTGGCATAGCGTGGTATAGTGCAGCTATGGTTAGTCAAGCTGTGACCTTGACTACGAAGAAAGTTTCTCAACTTAGCGCCAATTACCCCTCCCTATTTTCAGAAAGAGAGGTAAACATTCAGAGTCAGAGCTCAACTTCTCAGAGCCTCACAATACAAGTTTTTGTTTACCCTCCTCATAGAATGTTACCACAGTTGTGCCTATGACTGCCAGGGAAAACAGGATGACTTTTATTTGTTTCAGAATATAATAAGTCTCAAGTCTCCCTCTTGCGATCAGCGATGACGAGCTAGAGGAACATGTTACCTCATGGTTGACTACACAGACAGCAACAATCTCTGAAGAGGATGTTCAAAAAATTGTATCACACACTGACAAATGCATGGAAAATCGCGGGAGCCGTTTTGAAAAAAAAAAAAGTGTTAAAGTGGTAGATTTTATACAAAACAAATTTCTTTACTGAATTTGTGCTTTTTTTTTAACAGAACTTGCCGAACATATCTTGCATATATATTTTAAAAGCATTTCATAAAAATTTTAAAATAAATGTGACTAATTGAAAACTTTCGGTAAAGAAAATGCTCATTTTAAACAATAAATAATACACCTGCCGGTAAAACGTTAGGCATTATAGAAAAATAAAGCAAGCAAAACCTGACAGTATTCTATTGTATTCTACTTGGTAAAAACATTTATAACTAACGATTTTCTCCTGACAAAGAAGTATGAAGTTTACTTTTTTTTAACGTCTTTACATTTCTAGACTGCTATTGGGAATGATTGGTGAATTAAAATTAAAAAAATTGAAGCTTCTCTGATGGATTTCATCATTGTCCAGTCAAGATGTTATACTGATTAACTGTATTAAAAATTAGCACTTAACTTGTTTTTTTTTTTTTTTTTTTTTTTCTCTCTTTTCCAATCGATAAAATTTTAATCCATTGCTTCAGATGAAAATAGTTACTTTACACATTGAGTTCTTTGGGCAGTATTACTTAAGGTGAAAAGTTCCTCTTTTGGTTATTTCTTCAATGATCTTTAGATCTTCCATATCCTCTTTTATTATGCTGATTAACAAAGCTATTCCTTCTTGCTGTGCCAAAAGTTGCTATAAAAGAAGGTCAAAATTAAAATATATAGTTACTTAAAAAAAAAAAAACAATTGTAATCTTAGGCAGATCCAGAAATTTTTGTAAGGGGGATCAAGTTTCAATGGACTCCACCATAAAAAAGTACCGTTAAGCAGGTGCGTGGGTGTGCCCATCTCTCCTAGGATGATGGAGCATACCTCATATGCTACGGAGCACTCGACACCCCAAATGATACAAAAACCCTTTCAAGTTGCCACCCCCCTCCTCCTAAAACTTCCAATGGCGCACCATCATATTCCCCCAAATTTTCATAAAAAGTCACATTTCTTTAGGCAGACAAGTTAGTCACATTGGGAAAAAGCACGTGCGTGCACACACATGCATGGTTTGAGATGGAAGAGTGCTCTGAAAAATGTAAAGCTCATTAGAGATGATTATTCTTTTGAAAATGAACAAAAAAACTCAAAATAGCAGTAGCCGAGTAAACGAACCCAATCAATCCTTTGAATTATGATGCACTGAGAAGAAATACCTTGCAGAACCAAGTTTTAAAAAAAAAGTTAACATTGATTCCATGTACTATTTTTTCACATCTAAAAAATTGAACTTTAAAAATTATCATAGTAAAATTCTTGTCACAGGGGGGGTCAGCTGACCCTCCCCTGAATCTGCCCCTGACTGTAATTATAGAAGTTAATTTTATTTAAAGGACGATTTGTCAACTGAATACAAATTTTGGGTATTAATTAAACAATTTTCATCACCAAGTTTAGTATAACGTGTCAAAACTATTTAATGAAAAGAGTTGCCATACATTTGGAGAACCCAGCTTTAAAGTTTTTTGTGCGTGTGTGTGTTTAAGTTTCAAGAGTATTGTGGGGGGGGGGAGGCAAAATAACAATTTTATTTTTTTCTTTATTTTTCTACGAAGCACGTTAGGCAAATACCATGAAGTAAAACTTTTTTCCCCTTTTCACATTGCCTTTCGTCTTGCGACAATATTTGGGATAAGTAACACTCAAACACCCAACACTAAACCTACGTTCACTTATAATCAGAGTTGAAAATTTGTCCACTTTTTTTATGAAAAGTCTGGGGCACTGAAAAAGTTCAGCAAAACGAAAGTCTGCTGGTTTTTTGTAGGTTCAATATATTCAACTATAATGATGTAATACAAATATTATATATAAATTTATTACTTAATTTATTTAAAAAATCAATTAGTTGAAACACAACCGTTATGTTTTTATCATCATAATCTAATAAATCTGCAAAAAAAAGTCATTTACAATTTTGTGCAACAATTTTCAGGCAATTTTTCACTGTAAAAGTAATTAAGTTACACAAAATGAAGTAGCTGTTTAACATACTTTGAATTATTATATTGCTAAGGAATTTTAAACTTTGGCTTTTACTTGTACTGTATTTCAATATAAAGAATCTTTGTGCAGTGAATAAGAACAGCAACATTTTTATTTAATTACTAAGCTAAGCTAAGCTACAAAAAAGAACATGCAGTTTCAGTTATTTGTTTCTTAGTTTAAATTTTGATGTCCTAATGTACTTTCCTAGAGAAATCAAATCGTCCAGATAAATGAAAATATGACTGACCGGACACTGCTTACTTCAGACTGGTTCATTTTGACCTGCAGCCAAAAAATGTTCTCATTGCTAGCTCAAAGAATGGGTGCGATTATATGCAAATTAAGGGGGGACTCGGATATTTTCCCCATAGTAACAGATTTCAGTACAGATTGGAGTCTTTAAAGTTTGACATTTTAAATAACTTATTAATTAATGGCTGGAGAAGAAATGGTTTTTAATTTTTGCAAAGAAAAAAGAACTAAAAGCAAGGAAGTTCTAATTTGTAGGGGGAGGGGGGGCTTGAGTTCCACTTACCCCCCTATATGGGCGCCCATGGTTCAAACTAATGTATGAATACTTTGCTATCAATGTGATGCTTAGCAGTATTCAGACATAAATATATATGTTAAGTACTGCATCTTCAGTTTTATTTATTTGAAATCATAAATATTACCTCTTTTATTTCTTCTTTAGATACTTCATCCATAGCGTATCTTTCTCCTTCAAAAGTAGAAGTTTGATAATTTTGCATTCTAATTTGCGATGTCAGTTCTCGTAAATGACCCTGAAATTAGAATAACAGCACTTTAAATACCTATTATAATTTCTCATTGGAATTATCATGTATTTCATAATAACTCTGGGGGGGGGGGGGGAAACAAGATTTTATTAGATTCAGGATACTGTATGAAATACATCAGGCAAAAAAAATAAGATTACTTGAATAGCTAACTCGATTATCACTCACTGTTAAGATAATTGGGAGCTAAAAGCTATTTTGCAAAACAATTTGGCTTAAAAGTACAAGTTAAGATTTTCACTGTGCATTGAGATATTTCACATAAAAACAACATGCCCCTGTTTAGCCTGCAAGACTTACTACACCATTAGTCCTAGATGCATACTTCCAGTTGCTAAAATGGTTGCAGACTTTAGCTTCAAACGTTTAATAACTTAAAAGAAAAAAAAATATCATTGAAAAAGTACAAAATCTATCTTTAATACAGACCCTAGATCCCCTAACTTATATATAGTGAAATTATCTCACAATAAAATGTGAAACATTTGCCAAAAAAACTCCAGGGAATATTTGAGTTCAAAGTTTTAAGGGATTGTGCAGAAGGCAAGATTGGATCTTATCGCCCTTTCGAAAAATGACAACTTGTAGAAGTGGAAAAACAAAATATTTATATTTTTCTTCGCTATTGAAAAATAAGTGCAAATGTTATACTATGGTGAGTGAAAACACACTACAAAAGCTCGTACAATTTTTAAAAAAAAACACTATGCACAAGTGTAAATCACAAAAAGCTGCATTTCATATCTTGGTTAATATTGATCCCACCAAAAACATTCTGTAAAAAAAAGTCCAGCGTAGTGGGACACATCTTCTGATTTAATCTAGCCTAACTTGAGTCTACTCGAACATTACACAAATTAAATGTTTCTACAAAAAGAAGTGAAATCCCACCAAAAACATTCTGTAAAAAACTAGCCAAGTCTCGATGGAGCTGCTTGTTTATCTCTAAAAAGTAGTGAAATCTAGACAAAGTCATGACAGGTCTAAGGTTCCTTACTGCGATTTCTTTATTATTATAGTTAATGTTGTGTGACTTGGCCGTTAAACATTCTTTATACGTTAGTGGGTACAAGTCAATTTTGTTTACCACGTTTTCCAAGTGGCAATTTTCCATCGTCAATGGGTAGTGGTTCTGGCGAAAGATTGGTGCAATGGTGTCATGGAGCACCTGGTTTTATACCCTTGTGTACCCTTTAACGGCCAAGTCACACAACATTAACTATAATAATAAAGAAATCGCAGTAAGGAACCTTAGACTTGTCATGACTTTGTCTAGATTTCACTACTTTTTAGAGATAAACAAGCAGCTCCATCGAGACTTGGCTAGTTTTTTACAGAATGTTTTTGGTGGGATTTCGCTTCTTTTTGTAGAAACATTTAATTTGTGTAATGTTCGAGTAGACTCAAGTTAGGCTAGATTAAATCAGAAGATGTGTCCCACTACGCTGGACTTTAGCAATGACAGTCGATTTTTTTATGTACCAATAGTAGAAGGGGGCATTACCATATCTCTAATACACCGGGTTCTTCATTAGATACTTCAGCTTTCGATTTTTGACATCAAATGAAGCGGCCCGCCAAGTTGAATATTTTTTATAAAGGCGTTATGTCGATCTCGAATAGTTTGGTTGGGCTCTTGTGTTTGCTAATCAGGGTCACTCGAGATCTTCAATTAGCCTAGTTTTTATAGTTTTCCCTTTATGTGGCCATCAAACCCTAACTCTGTACCAAATTTCACCTCTCTGAGTTTATGGGAAGTACTAGTTCTATTTTGATGATCATGAGTGAGTGAGTGTCATAAATGCGAAACTTTGCTTTCGCTTAACTTCGGAACTAAATGACCTACAGACTTGAAATTTCGGATTTTAAGTATGTGATTATAGCTTACTGGATGACGAAAATTTCTGCGTTCTAGTCTCACCAGAAGGTTCTCAAATAGGGGCCCGAAAATGCGGCGAAATGGTTCCAGTAAAGATGGTACGGCAGTGCTTGCTTCGCGCTCGACTTGGCGGGGGCACTGCCGTGCCCCCAAATCATTCAAATGTCAATTTCTTTGTGTTTGAATAGTTTTGTCATTCTTTTGATTTCCCAAAGTGCAATATGGAAGATTTCGGAACCATATAAAAAGCTAGATTTCGTATTTTTTCACTTTTTTTCGGCTTTTATCTTAACTTAACATCTTATTTTTGCCATTGCAAGTATGCATCGTTAATCCCAACTAACGGTTGCAGAAATAGAGATGCAGGTTACACTGAGACACGCTGTACAACAGCACCTTAACTTAACTATCAGCTGTAAAACTAATTTGAAAACTGCCATTTCCAAATTTATAAGGGTAGAAACAAATGGGAATAAAGTTTTAAGAGCAATTCAAGCTTACCTTAAATTGTGTAGGTGCACTGAGTTCAGCCTGAATGGCTTCCAATTTGATTCTGAGCTGTTCTTCATCAGCTTGAATCGAATAACCCATTTTTCTAGTGATTTCTTGATGAACTAATACTTTTAGCACCCTATGTTGCAATTCTAAAAGTTTCCTCTTGTGCTCTGCTATTTTAGCGACTGTGGTGGTGTGGTTTCGATTCAATTCAGCAATATCATCAGAAATAATCTGAAATATATATATATATATATATATATATATTAGTTTTAAAGAAATGCTCATTGCATGTTTTACACAAATGTCATTTCAAGTAGTTTCCTTTATTTGAAAGATTAATTATATACTGAATTCAGTATTATTTTCCCCCTAGAAAACTTATAATTTTAAATATATATCATTCTTAAACCTTTACTTCAAAATACAGTCAACCCTTGTTTGAAAGATTAATTACATACTAAATTCAGTATGATTTTTCCCCTAGAAAACTTATAATATTAAATATATATCATTCTTAAACCTTTACTTCGAAATACAGTCAACCCTTGTTAACGTGACCTTGATGGGGGCATCAAAACTTTTCTTGTTAAGGGATGCCTACCTTTACTGGACTTAGAATAAGCAGACAAAAATCAATGTTTCTATAGCACAGAAAATATAGAAACCAGAATTCATTTATACAGAAATATGCATTTATAAATTATGACGCTTGAACCAGTACTAAACAAAATTTATCAGAATTGAAGAAATTTACTGCATTATGTTTGATGCACATTGCTAGACATTGGTTTGAGTTGAAGTACAGACCTCCACCTTCCTAAGAGAATTTTATGTAATATTTTTTTTCCTTCTTTGTTACTAATTTGTTTTTTTATCTTAAAAATTTGTTTCTCATCTTAAGCTGGACTTCTTCTAAATCAGCTTTGTCTTAAACGATTGACTAAGCACTAATTTTTAACTTTATTTCATGGAGAATAGCATTTTTTTAAGTAAAATTTTACTTTAAAAAGTGGTGGTTATGCTGTTTTTATCAGTAAATGTATGATGTAAAAACATTTAATAGGATTTTTAAAAAATGAATACAATGAATTAAAATTGTCTATTCAAAAAATGTAATTGTTTGTTAATAAATATGAAACTATGAAGTTTTCAAATTACATTGTCTGTTCACATTCGTTATACTTGTAGAAAATGTTGCTTTTGGTCTACATTCTCAGAAAAAAGTTTTTGAAAATGGAAAAATAAATAAAAGCATGAGATAACGCTTCATATTTTGTAAAAATAACACAAAAACTAGTATGTTGTGGCCATCACGAAACTTTCTTCTATATTTTTTTTTTCTGATCCCTCCCCATGCTTGACGAGGAAGCAATATTCCCAACGAAAACAAAATGACACATGCAAAAACTTGACGACCATCCCAATGTCTGAATTATTGCAAAAGCAAAGCAAAGAGCGAAAATTGAAAGTTACTTTAAAAGCCTTGCTTGAATGAATTACAAATATTTTATTTGTTAACAAACATAAGATGGCAACAGTTAAAAATTTTAAATCATTGAGATAATATTTCCGATCATTTCCATACAATTAAAATCACGAGAAATACGCAGACGACAATCTATTACGATTTATCTTTCTTATTGTTGCATTAATAAAAATATTTTTATTCGCAAAAAAAAAAAAAAAAAAAATCAACACCTCTTGGAGCGATCGGCGTCAAAATTGAACCAAAGCCTGTTTACATATGGATTCACATATATTCCAAATTTCAACCAGAACGTAGCATTACTTTTTGAGATAGGGCACTCAAAATGGAAAAAAAGAACGGGTGATTGCGCTGCCCCCTTTTTAGCTGTTGACACAAAAATAAAATCAGTTCTTATACCCACTAAGGGCTACTTGCCGATAAATTTTTCTTTCATTCCGTTCATTATTTCTTGAGATACAGCAGTCACAATTGACGACAAAAAACGTTCTATAGCTCAACCCCCGTTTGAGTTATTGACACCAAAATTGAATCAGCACCTGTTCCTGTTAATACCAACATATGGACCAAATTTTGTTTGATTCCGCCAGTAACTTCCTGAGGAATAGCAAGCACGCGTAACTCAAAAAACGTCCCATTGCTCCACCCCCCTTGGAGGAATTCGCGCCAAAAACTAATGGGCACAAGTTCACATAGGGGCACATATGTGTACTAAATTTCGTTCGATTTCATGTGGTAGTTTTTGTTGTAGAGCGGCCACAAAAAACTGGTCACACACAGACGTGACACACATACATACACACACACAGACAGACAGACATTTTCCAAAAATGGTCGAAATGGACTCAGCACACCTCAAAACGTTCGAATCCGACAAAATTCGAAAATTTGCACGAATCCAATACTTTCTTCTATATATTAGATATAGAAGAAAGTAACAAATAAGTCAAAAAATAAGCAATAAATAATAATAAGTAAAATACAAGAAATGTTGAAAAATGAAAGTTTTAAAGCATATCTCTTGTGGTTCAAAAATAGAAGTAAAAAAAAAAGTTTCTCCTAGATGACAGGACACCCCTCAATATTTTTAGACTTGTGGATAGTAATATACTGGAAGAATTTTAGCTTCCTATTTCAACTGGAAGAGGGTGCTCAACCCCCTCCCCCAAACTTCATACATATGGGGAGGGGGGTTAAAAAATACATTGAACTGAAAAAAACAATGCTACATTATAATATACACGAGTAATATGCATATACATTGCAGTAAAATAATTATTTGCAAAAAAGCAGCTGGGGAAATTAAATGTTTCTAAATTTGTGGCATTTTCTACGCTACGGCTAATGTTAAATTGAGGGGTCATTGAGCAACCTCTTAAAATATGAGTAAGAAGCTAAAAAGTTTTTTTGAACCATCCTAATATCTCTATATACATTTCAAATATATATTAAAGAACTTAATGTAAAACTTAGCATAAATAGTAGAATTACATCCAATCGTTTTTGATGCTGCTTAGTTTCATAGTCTTGGCATTTCATTCTCCGAGAAAGTTCTTGAAAGCCAATTAAAGGAACAGGAATTAATTTTTCTGGATCAGGATTATCAATTTTGGCCTGTTTCCATATTATTGGTTCAATACCTATAAAAAAATAAATACTAAATAAATAAAGTAACTTCTGGCTGATAAAAAGCATTTAACCAAATTAAAAATAAAAATAAAAATCACATTTTTTGCATTTCATTATCTCTGCAGCAAAAATAAATTAACAAATAAAATAAATAAAAGGGAAAATTATTACCAAGTATAAACATATACACTTAAAAATGTACATAAAATAAATATAAACTTAAAACGCAGATTGGATATTGTTGCTGTAGTACAGGGTTACTGCAAATGCTTTATTCATTTTCCACACGCTATATGTCTCAATATATTGCACATATAACGATGAGGAATAGATGAAGAATACCAAACTCCTCCAGATTTGGAATTGTGTTAACCAGGTGGTATTATGAGTAGTATTTTTCAAATGGTAAGCAAACAAGAAAAGGGGGGGGGGCTTTGTGTGCGTTACAATCTGTGTGATGTTCATCTGCTCTTGCAGTGCTTTGGGGAAACCTTGTTTATCTACACCCACAACCAAAAGCATAGAACTGAAGGATAGCATCCGTGTGACACTGATGACTTAACGGAAAATACACACACAAAAAAAAATGATTTTCTTATTTTGTTGCCATTTTTAAAATACTGCACTTGGATTACCCCCCGGTTAACAAAATTCCATTTCTTGACGAGTTTGGGCTTATTTTCACATATTCTTCATTGTTGTATGTGCAATACTTATAGATATACAGTATAACCTTGATTTAACGATTGCCAAGGGACTGGAAAAAGTTATCGTTAAATCAGGATACCGTTAAATCGAAAAGCATATACATTCAATGCAGTTAAATCCAGAATAGTGAAATGTATCATTAAATAGAGGGAATCGTTAAATCAAAGTTATACTGTATAGCGTTTTGAAAACAAATGAATCATTGAGGCAGTGAGAAGCAACAGGATGTAAGTGGACTATTTAAAGTTTCGAGTAAATCACATTTATGGTTCAGATCCTGGGTAGGCTTTTATTTAAAAAAAAATTCTAAATCATGCTATACAGCAGCACCTACTAGAACTACTAGTACTATTTCTTGTCCCTAAGCAGAGCAGAGGTTCACCTACCATGTGTACTGGTTCAGGGTTCGTACGCTCCTTCAAAACTCCTCCAATACTCCTTCATTCCGGAAATTTCTTTGAAGGGCCCTTCATACTCCTTCAAAACTCCTTCGTTTTTAGTTCAAGACTACATAATTTTCCTCAATGAAAGTAACTTAAAATATTTCGATCGGCAACTTAACATTGTCACAAGGGCAAAGGTATGAGGACTATTTTGATATAGTAATTTTGTATACTTATTTTTTTGAAAATATGTTATTTACAACTTGATCATAGAAGTCGTACAAATTGAATGTAAAAATATAATTAGATGACTAAGACATTTCATAAGTGAAGTAAAACATGCTTAAATGGTGCTTGGCTATTTTTTCAAGTTTTATGATTATTGCTTTTCCCTTCATCAAACTCTCAGAAGCAAAAGTTAGTTTGTTCAATTATTATTTAAGTATTTAAAAATATATAAGTAGATGTACTATATTAGGTGATTGTGTTAAAAAAGCAATTCTTTAGTAAATCACAGTTATGATATTACAAAAAGGGACATCCACCTCCACAAGTGATGTCATGCCTTGAGGGGGAAACTGGTTCATGAAATTGTGACAAGGGGAAGAGAGAGGGTGACAAAAAGTGACATCACGTAGTTATTATAATAATATGACATGTGACAAGAGGAGTAGTAAGGTGAAGTGTGACACTTTGTGACAAAGGAGAAGGAAGTCAAATATGTTGAAAAAAAAGTGCAACATCATTTAAGGATAGCTCATTAGTACTCCTTCAAAATCTCATTTTACTCCTTCAAAACTTCTTCATTGTATTTCTGAAATTGAGTACGAACCCTGTGGTTAGCTCCAAATTTTTTATTTTGTCACTTACATCCCTTTGCTTCTCACTGCCTCAATAGGGAAGTTTTCGATTTTTCAATTTTATTTTTATATGATAGAGTAACATGTATGAACATCATAGGTGAAAAAATTTTTGCGATACGATAAGAAGTTTTTTTTTAATTAATTTTTAAAATTCAAGCGCTTGTGACGTCAAATGGCATAGGAAGTGACGTCATCCCCTCTTCCGATAGGGAAGAAGCGAAGGTCACGCATTCGACTTCGAAGACGAAACGTAAAAGGCTTTCTCCTCGCATTTAACTCCTCGCGTTTCTGGAATATTAAACCTCTCATCCTCTCAAAAATATTCGAATATCTCATTGGTGTTACTTGAGGAAGATTATTTAGATTGAGCTTTAACGAATCCGGCCTCCATAGTGTGTTCAAAAGGATTACTGAATTTCTAAAAAATAAAAATATCAGCGCGCTCAAAATGTGCCTAGCGAAAACAAGGGATCTTCGGCGGAAGGCTGCCCATTCACGCCCTGTGACGTAGGCTCGTGACGTTTCAGAAGCGCGCACTTTTGCGCGTGGATTTTTAAAAATTCATTAAAAATCAACCACGGTGTTTTAAAATTCGGCGATGGTGAATTTTTTAGTTTTGAGGGTCAATTAACAATATCCAATAGCCAAAATATGAACATTTAACAGGTTGCAACTTCTCTATTGTAATAACATGGCATGGTGCCCCGAAATTCCCTGCACCTACTGTTTAAACGGTGATCAGTTTTCAGTTATCCTGGTTTTACCCGGGCCATTGGTTCTTCAGAGACAACTAAGCACCAACCTCAAAAGGCAAATCATGCGCCCTCACTAGATCACCGTATCTACCACACTCGACAGAAGAAATCTCGCCCACTTTATTAAATTTTAAAGAATTACATCATTACCATTTTTTAGGAAACATTTTTTTTTTTTTTGCATCACGTAGAATGCTTACAGTATAATGAACATAAGGTCTTGTATACATAAAAAGTAGTCGAAAACTTTGTACTGCATAGTGAATAAAATATGACAACGTATATAAAGTACAAATTCAAAATGAAAAAAGGTTAAAAACCTTTTTTCATTTTGAATTTGTACTTTATATACGTTGTCATATTTTATTCACATAAGGTCTTGTAATCTTTAAATATCAACATTAGATGAATAAAAGAGTACAAATATTAATCAAAAGTAACATATGGAAACTAAATAAGAAATGAAAAGGATCCGATGCATTTTCAAATTTAGTTTTAATAAAGTTTATACGGACCATGCTGGAGGGAAGTTGAGAAAAAGAAAAAAAGACTTCAAAGTGATTTTTTTTACCAGCAGGAGGATTGTCAAGATATTGTTGAAGTTGTTCTTTGCTAGGCATTGTTTTAGCAGAAACACTAAGTACTCCAATGCTGGATATTTGAGGCTTAATTGTTGGCTGTTCCATGTAACTGCAAACTTCTGAGGGTGGAATTCTTCTGGTAAGTCCTGTTTGAAGTCTTTCGGACAGAAAAAACACAACTTCTGTTCTGAAAGGGGGGAAATTAAAGAGGTATTAAGAGATATGCTAAAAATTAGCTCTAGAATAACTTGAAGAGTAAATTAGATAAAGATATCTGAAAGTATAAACATGCAACCATGTATGACTATTTCAAAGAAGAAAAATGATTATGAATAAAAATTTAATGCATTATCTTTAATTACATTTTTTTTTCCTATTTATACAACTCAACCGAAGTTCTCCGGCGCTCCAGTGCAAAATAAATAAAATTCTTAACATCATTTCTTCCAGAAATATGAAATAATTTTATCAACTATTATATCCACAATGCTCATTGAAACACAAAAGAATAAATATAACCATCGCCTCTTTTTAATAGCTAGAAGGCATCTGCTATGGGAATAATACTGTAATTGGCTAAAGAATTTTTTAAAAATCCATGAAAAAGAAACTTTCATAATCAACAAACACAATTATTTGAGTTTCTTGTTAGAGATTGGCATCACAAGTTAGAAATACCAGCCCAGGTTGGAAAAGAGCTTCAAGGCTACAAAGAATTTTGCCACTTATTAAGGTTGAAGATGGACATATTACAAACTTGTTGTGCAATATGCAAAAAATAAAACTTCATTTTGCTATACTCCCATTGATAATGTTAGTTTTTAATGAAAATACAGAATGTTTGCCTTTATTAAGAACCATATATTTGCCAATTCAGTAGTATTTAAAATGTATTCCAAAACTTAAAAGTATAATCTTAAAAATTGTAGTCAAGGATATGAGGTGAGGAAAGTAAATTTAATGAACATTTTAAACAAAACATCGCACATTTAAAAAACATATAAATAAAATAAACATGTTCCTTCTCAAAAATTATTATCGACTCACAGTCAGCAATCTTAAGTCTCTGATGATTTCAGCTGACTCCCACAAAAGAAATCCTACTGATGTTATAATACTTTTAAATATTTCTTACAATTTAATTTCTAATTTTTTCAGATATTTAGGTATCCAACAGATGAAATTTTAATAAGCAGTATTATATTTTATCATAAGCTCTCAATTACTTTATAAGGAATAACATAATTTCAGAGCAGAATTAAAGAAAAGCCAATCTGCTTTCTACTTTTAATACATATGAAATACACCGCCAGCTCAGTCATTTCCAGCCGAGGATTGCAATTTTGTGCTTATTAGCACTTATCATCTCGGCATAGGGAAGTGACTGAGTGTTCTGTAATTTACTGAATATACCATGCCCTGCCTTCAATCTTCGAGTTGAACCGAACCATTGCTTCGGTCACTCGTCTGGTCTGTGCTGATTCTATATTAGCGACCAGTTTGTTTGGCACTTTTGGCTTCCTTAAGAGGTTTTCCATCTCCATGCTCAGTCACTTTCCTATGCCGGGCTGATGAGTGCTAATAAGCATGGAAATGACTGAACTGGCAGTGTATTTCATATACTTCTGCTTTAGCCTGGGCTAATGGGCTGTAATTTACTGAACTTTTAATATAGTCGAACCTCATTAAAACAAACTCAAAGTGACCTTCAAAATTAATTTGTCTTAACCATAATTTATCTTATCTGGAAAAAATGAAGTAGAATTACTCGTAAATACCACAGGACGAGGGATCTTGAATGTAGTTTGTCTTACCAGTAATTTGTTTTGTTTGAATTAACAAATTGACTTAACAAGTAACAGAGCAGGCTCATCATTTCAAAATTTTCCTGGTAGAGGGTGGGGTGGGGGCAAAGGTTTTGTGTTTAATATATTTTATGGGGAAAAAACAACAAAATACCTACAACAATGCCTAATTTCATTATGTTCCTAAAATCCAGGGGGCGTCAATACCATCACCACCCCTAAACGCCCAAATGACGGTCCAGTAACTGAGTTAATATGATAATCATAAAAGAATGCAAAGAACTAATGGTACCTATCCTCTGGAAGGGCTTTTATGCCATCAATAACAACAGAAATGTTGGGCTTGCTACCAAAGCATTTGTGCAAAGTGTCTACCACTTGCTGCTGCTGGTTTAAGATCTCTTCATCTTTCTTATTCAGCACAATGCCAACCAGGCAATCTTCTGGCTTAGCAGCGGGAAGGCAACTGTATCCAACAGCCTGCAAATGATGTCACAAAATATTCAAAGCTTGTTTTAAAAGAATGCTGCTTCAAATGATAACAAACAAAGAATAATGGGGTTGTTTCCTTCAGTCAAAAGTAGTGCTTTTTGTCACTGAAATTGACAGAATAAGCAAAAAAAATAACATGGACCCAGAAAATACTTTCATTTTCCCCAACAGTTATTTTTTAATTAATTTTTAAAATTTCGGATTCTTCAAACAAGGCGTGGTCTTTATGACGTCACAAATGATGCACTATGGCGCATCTTTCTACCGCATTTCCACGTTATGATAATCAAGAAGCGAAATGCAATCGCGCTCTACGCTTGCTATCAACCCTATTGTTGCCAATACACATGAGTAAAGATGCAAATTACATATTTTGGACCGTGAATGGCAACACTAAATGGCATTCATTATTTGTGATGTCATCGGCAGAAGCGATAAACGATGAAAGAGCACCGATTTAAGTAATTTTTTTTTAAAATTGAACTTAAAGAAATTATTTAAAAAATGGTCAGATTCAATGTTTTTAAGCATGCTCTTTTAGGAAAAAATACTTTTAAAATTTTGGAAACAACCCCATTAGTTTTAACACAAATAAAATAAACACAAATAGGATAATTACACAACTATATTACTCCTCCCATATGCTTTTTCTTTTCTTTAATTTAAAGATGTAACTGAAGTAAGAGTTACAAAAATATTTTTTAAAATAATTAATACATGCTAAAAAAAATCAGTATAATGAGGATAAGGAACAATATTTCAAAAAAGTTATATACAGGAATGCAATGTTGCAATTGTGAGAGGAGTCAAAGTAGAATTAGATGCAAGGACAGATACAATGGACTTTTCACCAGCATTTTTTTCTGAATTGAGGTCCTAAAATGAAAGAGCACGGGTGCAGAATATGTCCGATCCAGCGATCTAGGATCGGGGAAAATTTGAACCATCTGGGGAATTTTTGCAGATTCGTTTTTTGATTTTCCGATTTTTTCGCAAGTGTCTTTTGAATGCATTTTCTTTTGCATCACCACTCTTTATATTTTCATTAACTATGTATTGGACAATAATTTACATTTAATAATAAATATTAGATAGGAGATTTTAATTACAACTTACATGTTTTTACTTAATTTAATTTTTAGATACCTAGTTCTACATGTTACCAGTTCATTCTATTAGTTTTAGAGATGCATTTTTTTTTCAAAATTATCTATACTTATAGTAATGAATGAATTTTTCTCTGAAACATAAAACACATTGTAAAATTTTGGGGAAATTCTCTTATAGATTGGGGGAAAGGTTGGCAGTGAAAACATTTTCTGCACTCCTGCAAAAGGGTAGGCCATCTTTGATATGATTTTAAGGAGAGGAATCGGGTATGAATCTCCCTCACTGAAACTTTTCTGAATTGAAGTTTTGAAATGGCAATTTTAGACTATATTCGGTAATTTTAGAAGGAGTAGTTTGGAGGCCTTATCCCGGTCATTTCTCAAAATGTAAGCTTAAAAGACGCCATTGTAGACATCTTATGTGTCGGCAGGAATGGGTTCAGTGACTTTCCTCCACTAACTTTTCAGAACTGAATTCCGAAGAAACGCAATTTTAGACGACCTTTGATGATGTTAGGGGAAGTCATAAAACATTACACTGGAATTATTATGAAATTGATTTTCTAAAACGCAATTTTTAAAATGCTTTATCAATTGAAAAGAAGAAGAGCCTCCTTGGCAAAATTTCTATAATTTAGTTGTTTTAAATAAAAATGATGTGGTACACCCCCCCCCCCTCTCAAAGCAGGTGTAAATCACAGATGTAATAAGATAGAAGAGAAAAAAAATCACCCCCTCTGGAAAATGTTCTGGATCCGTCCTTGATTAGATGAGAAAAAAAAATATTAACATTAGGATAGTATAGAATATTTTGATAGATTTGTTTGAACATTTAAAGTATTTAACACTTGCATCTTGGAGTTTGAAGAAACACAAAACACATTTCATGAAATTAAAATGTATAATACAAAAGAATGTTAATACTTTTTTGAGATATAAATAGCTCAAGCATGAAATACTGCACAAAACATTTACAGAATAACATTGGTTAAGTCTCTAAAAAATCTAGGCGCACGTACAAAATAGTAAGATACCAGCTCATATTTAAGAATTCATTTTATAGAAGTTATACATTTTTAGATGTCAGTGAAGAAAATCTAGGCCTCATGGTGACCAAACAGCCACTATTTGTCAAGCCCCCGCTCACAGAATAAAAACTTTTAGAAAGAAATACACAGTAGAACCTTTCAATAAGGGACAGTAAGGAGACCGGACAATTTGTCAATTGAATAGAGGTGTCCCTCCTTTGGAGGTAGATGAATTCATGCATAATCTCATATTAACCACCGTAAACTAATAACATTTAAGATTACTTATTGAAAATGTTTCTTATATATATATATATATATATCTTTTTGTTAAGAGTTCGTGATACAACTTCAAACTTTCTTTAAATGAGGGCACAGTTCTTGAGAAAACACGGGAGATTTATTCACAGCTATGTACAGGAAGCGTAGTTACAACTGCTAAATCAATCATCAGCAATTAAGCAAATATCAATTAACACCGTAAACTCAACGGTTACACACGTATTTACACCCAAATACGCGAAAAATACATTTCAAAGGCTTCACAAAACAGAGCTAATACCTGCTCTCCATCGCATCGCTGACACAATTCACAAGCAAAAAAACTAACTTGAGACTGACTTTTTATTACGCGGCACGGCCAAGGGCGCCCATATACGGGGGCAAGGGGGGGCTCGAGCCCCCCCCCCTCTTTGAAATTAGAACTTCCTTGCTTTTAGTACTTTTTTCTTTGCAAAAATGTAAAAACATTTCTTCTCCAACCATTAATGAATATGTTATTAAAAATGTCAAATTTTAATGATTCTAATCTGTCCTGAAATCAATTTCCACGGTTAAAATATCCAGCTAAACCACGGAGAAAATTTTTGAGCCCCCCCCCCTTGCAACTTTGCATATGGATGCCCATGGGCACGGCTATTTATAAACGTCGAAAGAGAGCTTCTCAAATATTCCAGAAAATCCTACACCGTTCTACCACTTTCTCATTTCTTTCCATTCACAAATTTTATCATTCAGAAATGAGGGGACCGTATATTTCAGCCGAATGTTAGGGGGTTGTATGTACATTACAAAAAGCTATTTACAGATTAAATTACTACAATAATTCTAGATGAAGAATAATGGAATAAACGCCGAATTTAGGCAGATTACAACAAATTAATCATAAAAATAATTACTCTTTACAGAATTTGTAACAATGTATATACACTAAATATAATTCATAATTAGTCAAACTGGCAAAAAAAATTCAAATGGTATCAAAAATTTTGTAGCATAAAAGTTTAGTTACTGATTTTTATTACTTACAATTTTGAATTAATCTGTTACATGGATTTGTTTGATGTCATGTAATTTACAAGGCGAAAAACAGTTTGATCATATTTCAAGTTTTCTGTACAAAGCCATAGGCAGCACACTATCTGTTGGGGTTTAGCCCTTTTGAAAAACGAGCTGATGTGTGCATCACATGACTTCCTTTTACTCCAATTTAATGTCATTTCCACATTGTTGGCAATTTTAATGTGATTCAATTGTTTACTCTCTAAATATCACCAACAGTGGCCAAAGTGAAACCAAATTTTAAAAAATCAAAAAAAAAATCGCCAAATTTGTAGCCAAGTTGGCGACAAAACTTGGCGACCAAGACTGGCGATATATCGCCAAGTGTCAGACAAATTATATCGCCACTTGAGTTTACATCGAAATTAACAATGATTTCCCCCCAAAAAGGGGCAGAAGACCCCCTTAGGAACATCCGAATGAAACCAAAAGAGAAGGTGCACAACTAGACCCCACTAGGAGTCTACGTGCCAAATTTCAATATTCTAGGACATACCGTTTTTGAGTTATGCGAGATACATACACACATACACACATATGCACATACATACGTACATACGGACGTCACGAGAAAACTCGCTGTAATTAACTCGAGAATCGTCAAAATGGATATTTCGGGTGTCTGTACGTTTCTAGGCACTTATCCACGTGTGGCTGGGTTGGAAAAAAAACTCAACATCCATTCGGGGGTGAGCAAAATGGAAATTAAGGCCGAATTTCAGTGAAAAATTTTTCGCGAATACAATACTTCCTTTTTTGGAAAAGGAAATAAAAAATGATGAGAGGGAAAACCATAAATGTAGGTCTCAGCATGAGTTTTGTATACTTATTTATTTGCTCGTTAATGTCAAAACAAACTTTTACCAATTAAATTTTGGACAAAAAGGGAACCTAGCATTAACATAAATTTGTTATTTCTAATGCATTTATACATTTTTTGCATAATTTTCTGTGTAACTTTCCCTTTAATAGAATGTCCCTTAATTAGAAGCAAATGCAAGGAGGCCCCCCTATCCAAAGGGACTGGGACTGATGTTCCTTAAATCGAGGTGTCCCTTAAAGGAGGTGCTACTGCATAATAAATGCATTAGAATAACAGAAAAACATTACCTTAAAGACACAGAATGGATTTTCTGGAGTGAATTCAACAGGTGCAGCATTTGGCGAAAAGTATCCTTTACCAGTACCCCATGATGCCTGGAGTTGATTCCACTTTGCAATGATAGCATCTCTCTCATCACCATACAACATAGGGCATGTTAAGGCTGTCACAAGACTTGTAACAGTGTCAATAGGATTTGGCTGTTGAGTCATACCTAATGAAAACAAGAAGTACACTTGCTTTGGAAGTCAAAATTTGCTTCAAACGTTCACATCACAAGAAAAACAATCAGAAACAATATAATATTGGTAAATTTTAAGGAAAAAGAAGTACAGTCAAAACCTCGTTTTTCGCGGTTAATTCGGTCCAGACTTTACCGCGATAACTGAATTTCCACGAAGTAGGATTCTGTATTTATAAACCATATATTTTCCTAATTGGAGCGCATAAAACTTACTTAAGACAATTTAAATAGGTTTTTAACATAGGTGGAGCCCCCTAGACATGAAACGTAGCCACCATTACATTTGCATTATTTAAAAAATTGCACAAAATATGAGAAACCGAGATATGTTAGACGTAATAGGTATCACATTGTAAATTATTGGGAAATAAACTACACACCAGTGCTCGAAATTAGCGGTTGTTAGTCATATTTTGCAACTGTAAATTTCATTTTGACGACCGCGATTTGAAACGTAGTCGTCACTGTGACGCCTAGCTTTCCCCCTACTAAGCTTTCACTTTCGGAAGATTCGTCTCCAAAAACATCTGCGTGCGTTGCGATCGCGGAAAATTTCCTGGAAGTATCGCTTTCAGTCGGAAAAGCTTAAACAATTCCCCCCCCCCCCCACCTTCGCCCGCGAACTGTAGCAGCCAGTGTCATTGCAAGCACACCCCTCCATTCCTCCTCTTTCTGGAGTAATCTTTTCTCCCTATGTTCCCTTAGTGTTGTTTACCCCCGATCGCCCCACCCCTCCAAAACCGGACTCATCTCAGGGTTGTTTGAGCAGATAGTCTGATCTTTTTCATGTTTCAAGTTCGACCCCCCCCGTCGTAACACGAACGCACGGCGAGCACGAGGATTCCTTTTTTCGCACAGGATTTCGCTCATCTTTTTTTCTTTCTTTTTTTTAATCATCGCTACCATCATTTTTTATTTGTTGAAAATATGAGTAAACGTAACTCAAAGTCATATTTTACGCCACTAAATACTAGCGGAAATAAACAGCCAAGGATTGCCGATGAAGTCGAAATAGAAAAAAATAATGACGAAGTAGATGCGACTTCTAAATGTACACGGAAAAGTGTCAACGCTGCAACTTTCATCAAGTGGCAAAAGCAGTTTCCGTGGTTGGAAAGAAAGGGTGAAGACCTGATGGTATGTAAAGTCTGTAAAGATTTTGGAAAAAAAGAAGATAGGGTCTGGTGGGGGAAAGTGGTCAATGGGGTAAAGTGGTCATACGTCAAATAAATGGCTATAGCTTGGAAATGAATGTTTGAATGAATGTGAAAATTTTATTTTAGAGTAAGGCAGTTAGAAACTACATTTTGAATACAATATTTTACAACTGGCAAAATTTTATTCGGTAAAAAAAAATATTTTGCGTGAACATGAAAATTTTTTAAATCTAAACACCTATTTTAACATCCTTGGGAAATTTTGTTTGTTAGAATTAGGAACAGATTGACTGTACAGGAAGCTTTCTACATGTCTCAAGAACTCTTACTCATTAGCAGTTAGCTGAATCTATTTTAGATAATTTTTTAGAACAATTTAAGTAAGATGGGGTAAAGTGGTCATAATATTAAGCTTAACGAATATTGTTCTTCTAATGTCATTTAATCTTTAGGTATGAGGCAGATACAAATTAGATATTAATTTTACTTAATATGTATTGTTTTTACAGTAAACGGGGTTAAATATACGAGTATATGCGTATATATACGCATATATACTCGTGTAGAAATGTACATAGACATATTCACATAAATGCGCCTATAAATACGTCTATTATACACGTATATGCTCGCTTACCCTCGTAAACACGTATATGTAAGAACACTTATGTACTCAGGTAGACACGTCTATACGCGTACGTACTCGAGTAGATACTTACATACAAGCATATGATATAAAAGTATATAGGGTGATTTTGTAGTAAGTTACCGCCCTAAGCCAGGGCTAAGGCAGAAATACTTAAAATACAACACCAGCTCATGTGATTCCTATTCCGGGCTAATGAGTGCTAAAAAGCACGAAACTGATGGAATAATTGAGCTGGTGGTGTATTTTAAGTATATAGGGTGAGTTTACATTCTTGAGCAAATTATTAAAAGGTGTTAGAGGAGAGGATAAGAAGCAAGAATCAATAAGGAACATATGGTCACAAACACAATGCTGACGCGCTACATGCACGCAAAGTGAGAAATTGATGGATGCAAAAAAAGTCACAAATTTATATATATATATATATGTTACACAAATACAATTTTACACAACATTTTAGGACTTAAGAAAGTTTTAAAGCGATTGATTAAATTTGCGACCTTCAGCTGTAATACATGCGTCGCATTCACAGATCCCTCTCTGTTGCAATAACAAGACTTTTGAAAAACTTTCATCAGCCGCTGCGCCTTTGTTGCGTAGCGTGTATTAGAGCTACTACAGACCAAAACTTTCAACAACTGCTCTAAATATTTCTTAAAAACTAAAATGTTACGTAAAATCACCTTTGAGCAACAAATTTGTGCCCTGCTTTGCATCCATCAGTTTCTGGCTTTGTGTGCATGTAGCACGTCAGTGATTATAACTTCCTTATGATTCTTTGCTTCTTATCCTCCCCTCTCACACCCCTTTGATTTTTGTCCAAGAGCTTAGATTCACTCTGTAAGCCGACATGTATATAAGCGTATATTCTCGTGTATACATACATATACTGGTGTATACACGTAAATGTATGTATATACGTCTATACAGCTATATAATTGTGTTTACACGTATACATGCGTATATACTCGTGCTTCCATATTATATATACGTGAGTAGACACGTACCAAAGACGCACTGGATGTATCCACGAATTAACTCGTGTATACCCGTATATGTATGTATGTACACTTACATATGCGTATATACGTCTACTATACACATATATACTCAAGTATGCACGTATTTTCTCGAGAAACAAGTGCATACGCGCATATGATGTTCGTTTATACGCGTATATACTCGTACATACACGTAAATGTACGTATATAAGTCTATACAGCTATATAATTGTGTTTACACGTATACATGCGTATATACTCGTGCTTCCATATTATATATACGTGAGTAGACACGTACCAAAGACGCACTGGATGTATCCACGAATTAACTCGTGTATACCCATATATGTATGTACACTTACATATGCGTATATACGTCTACTATACACATATATACTCAAGTATGCACGTATTTTCTCGAGAAACAAGTGCATACGCGCATATGATGTTCGTTTATACGCGTATATATCGTACATACACGTGACACGTACATATATGTGGCACGTATATACATGTGACACCTACGTACTCATGTAGACACGTATACACTCCTGTAGGTAATCACGTATACATGCTTATATACTCGTATATACACGTATATACTTGAGTAGGCACGTGTATGAATGTATCTGATTTATACATGTATCTACTCATATAGGAACGTGTTTACTCGTGTATAACACGACATGTATATATTCTTGTATTCACGCATGTACTCGTAAATATACTTATAACTATAAAAACAACTGAAATATACAAGTATTAGGGTTCTTTATAATGGTTTTGCATCTATTTTTAACTATGACCACTTTACCCCATGCTATGACCACTTTCCCCCACCCCATGGGGTAAAGTGGTCATAAAAACATAGGGAAAAGAAAGTTCGATAAAACTAATAAAATCAATATTTTTCTTCCTAAAATTTAATGTACCGTGTTCTTTAATAATGCAATGTAAAATAACAACAAAAAAAGTTGAAGTTTTTAAAGAATTTGTTGCATTTATTTTCCATTTAAGTTGAAAACCTACAATTTTATGACCACTTTACCCCACCAGACCCTACTGGATTCGTCGATGGTTGTCCTACTGCAAGATTCGAAACAATAAGTAGTTTTCTTGTTGATTAGTGCAGGCGGTTCATTCGCTTTTTTTACTTTTATTATTATTTTTAAAGATATTTTTTAAATTGCGCTTAATTGTTTTTCAAAACACATCATAAATGCAATTTTCAATACTGAACACGTTCTTCTTGGAATAATAGTTCCGGTGTTTGATATTGCAATCCTTTTGCATCTTGCCGATATTATAATACTTTTAAAATATAGAAGTTATTTTTACATATGCTACGATTAGGTTAGCTTTTTTTCTTTTTTATTTTAATTTATAACATATTATTTTTTCAATACATGCGGACAATGAACACCTGCTTTGCCGGAAGTTTATTTTCGCTTTTGACCTTTCAATCCTTTTGAATCTTGTAAATGTATTAATATTATTTGGCAATTGGACACATGCCACTTCAGATTAACTTGTTTTCTGCGTCTGTTTTTCTTTTTGATGAATAAATTTATTTTCGAAATCATTCCAACACTAAACTTTTACTTTGTGGAAAATTGCGTATCGTGTTTGAGATTGCAATCCTTTTGCATTTTGTCAATGTTTTAATACTTTTAAAATCTAGAAGTTATTTTTACATATGCTACCTTTAGGTTAGCTTATTTTCTTTTTTATTTTAATTTATAATATATTATTTTTTTTCAAAACATGCAGACAATGAGCACGTGCTTTGTGAGAAATTTATTCTCGTTTTGGACCTTTCATTCCTTTTGCATCTTGTAAGTAAATATATTAATATTTTGACAATTAGTCGCATGACACTCAGATTAACTTATTTTCTGCGTTTGTTTTTCTTTTAAATGAATAAAAAATTTTCAAAATCATTCCAACACTAAACTTGCTTTTACTTAGTGGAAAATTGCGTATCGTGTTCGAGATTGCAATCCTTTTGCATCTTGTCAATGTTTTAATACTTTTAAAATCTAGAATTTGTTTTTACATATGCTACCTTTAGGTTAGCTTATTTTCTTTTTTATTTTAATTTATAATATATTTTTTTCAAAACATGCGGACAATGAGCACGTGCTTTGCGGGAAGTGTATTCTCGCTTTTGACCTTTCAATCCTTTTGCATCTTGTAAATATATTAATATTTTTTGACAATTAGTCGCATGCCACTTCAGATTAACTTATTTTCTGCGTTTGTTTTTCTTTTTAATGAATAAATTTATTTTCGAAATCTTTCCAACACTAAACTTGTACTTTGTGGAAAATTGCGTATCGTGTTCGAGATTGCTATCCTTTTGCATCTTGTCAATATTTTTAATACTTTTAAAATCTAGAATTTGTTTTTTTTTTTTGTTTTTTGTTTTATGTCACTAAATTAAGTTAATAGTAATTATGGTACTTGCATAAACTTAGCAGGTGATTTCAAAATGCATTTTTTAAATGCATTGTACATATATATCAGCTTGTTTTCATGCATGTTATAGTTTAGTATAAATTTCAGCATGTTATTGAACGCATTTGCAAATTGCAACCAAGTAAAACATAACGGCACCTAAGAAAAAAATATTGGTTGCCAATGGCACCTAAGTAGCTGATGCTAATTTCGACCTCTGCTACACACACACATGCAGTTTGTACACACTACTACTAATCTATGAAAATAGCTCAACTTGTTCGATGCATTTACTGCCAGTTAGTGATCCTATGTACCCCCGTTCTTCCTCTACAATTATCCTCATTTAAGGTATTACGTATACAACTTAAAAATCTAGTACATTCTTGAACACCATTTACAATTTCAGATGTAATAATACAGTGATTTATACTTTTCAGTTAGTGTTTAACGATTGAAATGAGATAGCGATTCCCAACTCTTTCTCTGACGATTTTATACCTCCACACCCTCAACTAGTACAGCTACAGCCCTCAGAAGAGCTTACCTTACTTAAAAAACATACTTTGTTATTCTTATGTAGGAAACAGTTTACACGAGCGCATAAAAGCTAATTACTATATTTGAAGAAAAAAAAAACGGAAAAAAACGCGACTGTAGTCTAAAGTAGCAGGGCAGTTGTTGCAAGAGTAACTCATTGGTTTGTTTAAATCTGTAGTGCTCAACAATTTTTTAATTGAGGGCCGCAGCTCACACTAAGATGAACCTCTCAGACCAGAACACATAAAATTTAAATATATTTTAATAACTTGGGAAGATAGAGAACAAGAAAAGTAATTGGAGAACAAGAATTGCTGTTATCATAGCAACATGCTTATTTTATTGATAAAAATTTTCTATTTACTTTTAAGATACCAATTTCTGGCTAGTTAGCTTCAAATTTTCAACACTCATTTGTAATATGTAATGAAGATGATCATTTGTTTTGGAAAGTACCCAAATATATTTTTCCAGCTGCAGTATTGGACACCACAATGGGCCACATTGATCAGCTTTGCTGGCCATGGGTTTAAATGGTTTAAATCAGTGGTGTCGAACCTTTTTTTCCCAAGTGCCGTACCTTCTCTTTAAAAAATTCTCGTGGGTCAGAATGCGCATAAATTTTCAAAATATTTTTTTAGTGTCTAAATAATATGGGAAAACATGGAAGATGAAAGACAATAACAGACCATGAACTATTGATATTATTGCTCAATGTCTAGTTTATTAGTGTGAAGTTTGCATCTGTGTTCCAGAAACCAATTTCTGAATATGTGGGCCAGGTTTCTGACACTAAATGTGGGTATGATTGATTTTTGAAATTGTACAAGACAACGGCCACATGTATCAATACAAAAGAAAATGTCAAGTATTTTCCGAACTATATCTTAAACTAAAATATTCTGTAGTATGTACATTTGGATGACAGGACTTGTCACTGCATTTCCAGCGAATGCAGAAAATAGAAGTATATTTGTTTTGTTCATTGATGGAATAAACAAGAACGAGAAATTTCCTGAGAAATACAATATATTTTTATGAATGGTTTCAAACTTAAAGGCAAGGTTTTTTTTGTAAAGCTTTAATATTTCGGGAGACAGAAGAAGAAAGCGATATATCTGAATGAACTAATGAGTGATATAACAAGGGGCTACTGTATAAAAATAAATGAAAAAAACTGCATTAAAATTCTTTGTTAAAATTTTTTGAGCAAATAGCAAATCTTGCAAAATCAAAAAAAAAAAACACATTATTTCAATAACAAAATAGGAAAAAAATGTCTGAAGCAGCAGTGATGTACATATATTGTATCATTTAAGAATATGGGGAATTTTTTGACATTAAATTTAAAAATAAAATTGATTTTCTTAAAATATTTTTTCAACCTTTTTGGCTATCATTTTTATATTAAAGAAAAAACTTCACACTTTCATCCTAATAAGTTTTACTTGAAGTAATTGATGCAGGATTATAACATGGAACACTTGACATGTTTTCAAACTTATTAGAACAAAACATTTTTCTGCTTGTTAAACATTGCCGAAAAGCAATGTTGCTCAAATTTAGAATTCAATAATTTATTTGAAAACAAGTCAACAAAAAAGACTAAAAATTACATTAAAATGAAAAAAAAAATCTTTTTTGTTTTGCCAATTTGACATGTTCCACATTGTGATATTTCCTCTTCATTTTTGACCATCATTCAGTGCATACCATTGTTCCTGTAAAAGGATTGCTTAAAAGAAAACATTGTGGCATAAGAGCAAATCTATACTAATAATATTGTTACAAATCCTGTAAATAGTAATTATTGTAGTAACGTAACCTGTAAATAATTTCCCGTAATGAATATACAACCCCTTAACATATGGCTAAAGTATACAACCCCCTATTCGTTTTATTTTCATTGATAAAATTTGATAACGGTCTACGCATTTCTCGAAGCAGAAAGAATGTTGTGGAAAATTCTTGGATGTTTATAAAAGCCGTTAGCGATGGATAAACGGAGAGTTTCGATTGATATTTCGAACTGGGGGGAGAAGATTTTCGCTCTGTTTATAGCGAGGCATTTCGCTGTGTTGTTTTCGTATTTGGAAGTAAATACGTGTGTAAACGTTGAGTTTACGGTGTTGTGTGATAATTGCTTAATTGCTGATGAATAATTTAGCAGTTGTTGAAGATCTTTCCTGTACATAGTGTAAATAAATTTCCTGTGTTTTTATCAAGAACTGTGTCTTCATTTCAAGAAAGCGGAAATCGCACCGAATCCGTTACAATATAAAGCTGAAGAGTTTGTTTGAACATGCTAATCTCAGGAACTATTGGTTCAAATTGAAAAATTCTTTTTGTGTTGCATGTCCATTTATTGAGGAAGGCTAGCCTTAAAAAAAAAAAAAAATGAGATTGACCGAAATATTTGTAATTGCAAATTAAAGGTTTAATTAATGTTTAGTTCTATGAATTCCTAATAGATGGTGGGAGAAGTTTAGTTCTATAAATTCCGAATAATAGATGGTGGGATAAGTTTGTTTTTGTTTTTAAGGTTGAAGATAGTTACTTATCTTAGTAAATAATTTGATTTGTTGTATTATTCAATTGTGATTGTTCTGTATAACATTTTTATTACAGAATTGTTCATTTGGCGAAGCATTTAAATTGCAGAAAAAAAAACATTCCAATTGCTAAACGGCAAGGTTATGGTAGAATGGTTGTTTGGCGCATTAAGCGATGAATTGTACAGTTGAAGGTTTTTTTTTTTTTTTCGAGTTTCATAGCTACTGTTAATCTTTTTATGTGTTTTGGTGAATAGTTTAAAATTCCAAAGGGACTTTGATAGTTTTTTTTTTTTTTTTTTGAAAAGGTGTGTACACATTTTAGTTGAAGAAAAATTATCATTTCACATCAGAAGGGAGGGGGGAAAGGCATGGATTTTTTTTATGCAACAGACTTCTTTTAAATCGTTAGCACAGGCATTGCAGTGCAGGTACTGCTAGTAAGACAATAAAAAAGAAAACTAAAAACTGAAACTACCTTTCAAAATAAATAATGGGTAAAAAAAGAGACCAGAACTCGAAAAATTGAACTTTCAGGATCATAAGATTAAAAAATGAGCTTTTAGCCAAAAAGGAGATCAGATGTTTGAAACTTGTACCTACCAGTCATTCCACCAGCTGGTTGCATACCCAAGCCAGTAGAAAATAATCCACCACCACCTAAACCACCACTTGGTTGGCCTAAAAGCAAAATTTGCAATTAAAATTATTTTGTATTACTATATAATGCATACCAACAAATTTAAAACATTAGGATAAACGTTAGACCAGCAGTTTAATAATTGAAAATCTATACAATGTTTAGAAAATAAATAATCACAATAATTAATTGTTTCTAAAAAAAAAATAGAAGCAACTTCTACATGTACCACCAATATTTTTTCTTCTTTGTCTTCTCATATACTCAAAATTCCAGAAGAAAAAAAGAATCTGAGACTTGTTATTAAAGTTCAGTACATATAACAGTATAAGTTTTTGATTCAACTGTGTCAGTTATTTGAACAAAAATACAGAATTCAAATTTTTTTTCAAAGGCACATTCAATTGCATATTATATATTGACTCAAGTTTAGCCTTGTAAATGTCAGAACACCTTATATACCTTTTTTTTCAGTATTGGCAATGCCTTGGTTTGTTTACAGTTTTTCATTAATCTGGAACTATTTCTCAAGCTAAAATTAAGAACTTTTGGCTTACATGTATCTTCCCTTTACAAGGTGGAGCCACTCAAGTTTAGCATTGTAAATGTCAGAACAACTTGATATTTACTTTGAAATTAAAGAAACCTGCAGAGTTTGGAAAAATCTATCTTAAGTTAGAAGATTTTTGCAGAAAATCAGAGTTTCAGGAGATTTTTGCAGAAATTTGATATTCTAAATCTGAAAAGATTCTGATTTTTCTAACATTTTTAACTCTTCTTTTCTTTATTTTTCCCAATTGATCTTCCTCCACTGCAATTTCCACCATAAACGTACGTTTTGGAACCATGGCAACCATTGAAACACGTCCACCGCCGAAAATTGGGTGTCTTGTTTGGGACTTCAATCTTTTTGCATCCTGAAAATATTTCATTTATTGGGAAAGTTTTGAAGTTTTTCATTATATGCTACCCTAACTCGACTCAGTTTATTTAATATTTTAGTAATTTATTTATTTATTATCATTATTTTAATTGCTCTTTCATGCTATGTAAAATGTGGTTTGACTCCTAGATTCGGATTTTTATAAATTTTTGTATCTTTGCTCTTTCTATTTAGCCTTCTATTTATTCATTTTAAAAATCATTTAAATTTTTTTGGGGAATATCAATCAGTTTAAGTTTTACAGAAATGCATAGCAACAGTGAAGTTTAGTGAACTAAGAAAAAAAACTTCTGTTGGAAACAATTTTGAAGTAGGGCTTCCGATTTGTGGGGAAAAGTCCAGTTGGTTGCTTGTGTATACAATGCTTGAAGTACTTGCTGAAAAATTTTGGTTAAGTGATTTTACATTGCAGAACATCGTCAAGTATTCTGCTTTGAGGGTCTTCCCTTTACGAGGTGAAGCCACACCATGTTTCAGACCCCTCGGGTTGCATGCTAAATTTAAACTTAGCAACCATTTAATCTCAGCTTCAATAGAGGCTTCCTGCTTTCAGCTCTGTTATGGCAATTTCAGACTAACAATCCCTAACATGGGTAAACTGCACTCCCTGGATTCTGTAATGAGCTTTTTATCATATTCTGCCGTGTGAAGGCAAACGGCAGTATCTGCAGAAATGAGTTTTTGAGATATTTTAATAAATGCGTATAGGATTCAATACTAACAATAGGGAATTGTTGGAATTAGACGTCTTTTTCGAGCTTTTTTTTTCAGCGGAAACCAAATAAGCGAGCTTATACAATAAAGATAACGTATCATAGATGAGAAAAATGCAAAAAAAAATAAAAATTTGCAATTACTGCCCTTTACCTGCACACAGCAGTAATTGGTTATTGTTCTCCCCATACTTAGTCTTTAGGGAGGCAACTTTTAGCTCATTATTTTTCAAGTTGTTTTCAGGAAAAATAAAATGTGAAATACAATAGTTCAAACTATATTCCAGAACATGACCCTCCACAAACAAGAAAAACTTTTTTTTTTTTTTTAATTTGTTGCATATACATATTTTAATGCAATATTGTCAGTATATCTCGAGTAAGTATTTATAAAATATAATACACTTTTGAAATTTTTTAGCAGTTAATAATACTAGTTTAATGTAATCTTAAATCAATTTTTCATGCAACCAAGTATCATGCTGTATAACATGCTGTGTAAGCCAATATAAATAGATTTTTTTTTTTTTACAAATATGAATTGTAACTATATCATTAAAACATTTTATGGAAAGAGTACACGTTCTCAAACAATGTAACAAACTTTCCTTTCTGCCAATATACACAGGTCTAAAGCATTTTATCTTGTAGGTTCATCTAAACTTATTATTCCACCATCCCCCCTGTCTCTCCTGGTTCTTTATCACTATTTTAAATAACATATGGTTATTCATTGAAGATCTTTAGCAAACATCAAAAACTAAATATAATATTTTTTTGTTTTTTGAAAACATTTGAAACCAAATATTAGCTTTCGATTGGAACAAGAAATAACTTAGACGCATATAATACACCATAACTTTAATGCTAATTAAAATTTTAGGATCAAACTAAAAAATAAATATGAATACAGTCAAATCCCGAGTTACGCGAGGGTTGCGTTCCAAGACCCTTCGGGCAAGTAGAAATATAGCGTTGTGGAACAATGTATATTTAGAAATATTATAAGCACACCCAATTATTTCAGAAATGTGTTAACACCCCTCAAATTGTTTCAATCCATTTCTTAACTATATATTACTGTTTCCTTTATAAAGAACTGACTTTTTACTGCATTTTAGAAACAGTGTTTCCATAAATTACTGTTATGAAGCATGAAATCTGATTAATGAGAGACATGTATTAAAACAGTACGGTACTTACATTAAGTACATTACTGCATTATTATACTCCTGAACAGCAGACATCACAAACTTAATTAAAAAATTTTAAATGAGGAAGATGATGGTTTATACAGTGTGGGAACACCCCTCTTTCTGGCCTTTTAAAGCCACAATGAAAGAGCAGCTTCCATTTTCATGATGTCTGCGAGCTTCAGTATTAAAACTAACTTCTGAACGTCTACAGACTTCCTTTTCTTGAATTTTAATTGTACGTATCGAAGATTAACTCACACATATAATGTTTTGGGAACTTCAATTTTGAACTATTACAGCTCCTCCAACATTACATAAGACGGATTACAATCTCATTTTTAAGACTTCAATTTAAAAAAAATTACGGAGGATAGCCACAAAGCTCTCCTTTCCCTAACATAACCAAACAAAACATAACAAAACTACATTTTTAGGACTTAGATTCTGAAAGATTTCAGGGTTAAAACCCCCAAACCCTTTCTCCCTAACATAAGTGAAGATCATTTACAATTGTGACTTTGGAGTGTCACTTTTAAAAAATTGCTGAGGAGGGTATAAAATTTACATAAATAAATGAAGGGTTTTTTGTTTTGAAGGAAAATGTAAAACAAAATACAATTTTAAAATTTAATAGCACTAAAGAATCTTGAATCAACTTAAGGTAAAGAAATTAAACATGCAAGAAATATTAAAATTTCTTCTCGAACAAATAACACCTATGCAAGTAAAGGAAAACATTCCTCAATCTAGAATCATCTTCAAGAATCAACTTACCAAAAGTAAATCCTGAAGATGTTGTTGTGGTAGCACCTGTTGAACCAAAGCCACCGAAACCGAAAGAAGGTGCACTTGTGGTGGTACCTATTCCACTAAAAGAGAAGGGGGCAGATGAAGGAGCTGATGTTCCAAAAGAGAATCCTGTGCCTGCAGTGGTCGTAGCTGTTCCAAGACCTCCTCCAAAAGAAAAGCCTGTTGAGCTTGCAGGTGCTGCAGTAGAGCCAAATCCACCAAAGGCTGAAAGATGATGTGAAAAGATTAATAATTATTCACTTCAATTAACACACTGCTACTTTATATGTAACACTATACGGGGTGCCCACAGGGGGGGATTATGGCGCAAGTTGTGCCATCAAAATTTTTCGTGGGGGGATTTTGTAATTTTTTTAATTTATTTAATTGAATTTATTTATTGCTTTATTTTTAATTTAATTGATGAATTTTTTAATTTTATTTATTTATTTTATTTTATTCTGTTTATATTGTGTTTCATTTATTTATTTATTTTGTGTATGTGTGTCATTGGCATAAAACACAGAACTTTTCTAATAAAATAATAATGACAACCAATAATTAAAAACAAATAAACAAATAAGTAAAGCAAATTTAAAAATAAATAAATAAAACATATTTAAAAAATAAATAAAATGAAAAAGAGCTAGAAAATAAAAAAGTAAACAAGTAAGAGAGAGTTGAAAAAAAATTGGGGGGGGGGGGGGATTTGCGGCATTGAACTTGGGGGGAGGGGGATGGGCACCCCTGACACTATATACCAGAGGTTCTCAAACTGAGTGCTGTGGCACCCTAGGGTGCCATAAGAAATGACGTGGTCTGCTGTGAAGTGTCGGGTTTTGTGACAATTCCCTCCAAGGCTTAGAAGGCTTATTGAAGAAACATATTAACCAATACAGCAACACCATCGACTTTACTGGAGAAAAAAACCAAACGTCAGATATGTGAACAAGGTTTAAGTCTAATACTTATGCCACTTGTGACCTGTCACAATCAATGGCTGGTTATTTTCCAACAAGATGAGGCACCCCTCATCGTCTGACAAATCTCTCCATTTTCTCAATAGCCTACCTCGCCATTGAATTCTTGACCAACATGCTCTCTGGACTTAACTTCAAGCAATTTTTTTATTTTGATAATTGAAGATCTTGAGCTGCATGGGCCACGTCATTTATGAGATTTGCACCAAAGGATCACAATATCATTTTCTAAGATTGATCGTATTCTGTTACAGCGTAAACTTCAGACTGGATTTCAGTCGCAATAGGAAAGGTCCACATATCGATACTTTTGGGAACAAAATTTGGACTGTTTCTTTTTCCAGTAAAGTCAGCATTGTTGCTGTATTGGTAATACAGTATTTAAATGAAAAAATATCATATAAGGTTTGTGCTACAATATAATTAAAGTGAAAAAACCAAGTTGCTGTATTTTCTTCATAATACAGTATTTGTTTCAATAGGGCTTACAAATCACGGAAGGAATATTGATTTGAATATATATATATAATAGGGATAGATTAAGGTGCCGTGAAAACTTATAATTCTATAACGAGTGCCGTGAGTCAAAAAAGTTTGAGAATCCCTTCTATATACATTTTTTTTTCCTAATTTGAAAAAATTCTAGGTGAGATGCTGGTAAAAAAAAAAAAAAATACACAAAAAGATATTGTAGCAACAAAATCCTTTGATTCAGTTCTGTAAAAGTGTAATATGGTCTCACTATACTTTATACTGTTACAGTCGGATCCCGACTTACGAGAGGGATGCGTTCCAAGACCCCTCGCGCAAGTCGGAATTTCGCGTTGCGGAACAACGTATGTTGAGAAATTTTTTATAAGCATACCCAATTATTTCAGACATGTGTTAACACCCCTCAAATTGTTTCAAACCATTTCTTAACTATATATTACCGTATGTTTTATAAAGAACTAACTTTTTACTGTATTTTAGAAAAAGCGTTGCGATTTAACATGATTACTCTGTTATGAAGCACAAAATCCATGATCAATAAGATACATGTACTTTAACAGTAGGGTACTTACAGAAAGAACATTACTGCATTATAATTGCACTGAACAGTAGATATCGTAATTTTAATTATAATTATGAAAAATATGAAGTTTATGCAATGTGGGAACACCACTATTTTCGGCCTGGCTTCCATTTCCATGTTTGTATTTTGCTCAGACATTACTCTGCGGGCTTCATTATTAAAACTAAGTTCTGAACTTTTGCAGATTTCCTTTTCTTGATCTTTAATTCTGCGTATCGAGGATTAACTCATACCTAATTGTCGTACTACCTTTGAGGCACTTTATAATTGTTCTAGTATCGAGAATCTTTACCTTTTCTTGCACTGCCAGAAACTTTCTGTTTTTCTTTCCACTTTTGAAATCTTAAGATGAAAGTCCTCGTTTGTGAACCATTTTGTTTTATCAACATTCTTAAGAAGGGAAAAAAAAGTTAAGAATCGGAGCGGTAATTTATATAAACTAAAGCAAAGCGTTGTTTAGACTAATACAGTGTGTGAACTTCCGCTGTCAATGATGCTAAAGGGATGAAAGTCCATTCACGAAACCAGTATTTAGTGTCAATGAAGCCCATTCTAATGCTCTGCCGCTCCTTTCAAAAAAATTCATGTTGCAAGCAAGTAATTTGCATCAGCAATAAAAAAATTCGTTACTCATGAAAAACTCGCATTATAACCATTTCACGCAAGTCGGATCGCATTGTAGCGGAATCCAACTGTATCTGGAAAAATATTTAATTACAACACTGCAGAGATGCAGCAAGAAGGGGAGGTTGAATGTTAAATCCCCAGAGTCCTTGGTTTTAAGCCAGAGAGTAAAGACTATTTATAATAGGGCAAGGTTTAAGCTGGGTTCAAAAGTTCTTTAGCATAAAAGCTAAAATTGGGGGAAAAGTTTTAGCAAAATGCTAAAATGTTATATATTCTCATATCTTTCTGAATGCCTCAGTGTGTTTCATCTCCAGTAGAAAATAAAATTCTAATTTCATCTATGACATCTTTACAGAAATAAGTACAGCAGCTATTTTTTTTAACGTAAAATAAAAAAAGAAACTACATGTTTGGTCCACTCCCTAATAATGCAGTTATTGAGGGGTCATAATGCTGGAAGACTAAGTATTGCTGAACTTAATAGTAATTTTAAAATCTTGGCTTGATTATTGCCATGCTGCTTCCCCTCTTGGATCACACATTTTTCTTTTTTCTTAATTAATTACCTTTTTGTTTGAGCAATTGAGCAAGTTTTGAGCAAAAAAGAGAAAATGCTTTGCTTTATTTTTGTAATTTGAGATACCATTTTCGCTTTTTGCGAAAAATGCTACGGTAACGGAAACCCTGTAATAGTGTATAACACATTTACAGTTTTGAAATTCATGATTTTCAATGACTAACAGCAATCAGTTTTCCCAGAAAAATTACATACAAGAATTAGTTTTCACTAAAATATCTAAATTAGCGTTTTGTAAAAATAAAGTTGCAACCATTTGATTTATGCTCTGCATTAGGGATGTGCAGGATATCTGAATTCATGGATATCCAAGAGAAAATAAAGATCCGTATCTGCTTTATGTTTGACGGATCTTAAATGGATCTTTTATTCTTATATTTTGTTACATATTTGAAATTCAACGTATTTGTAGCCATAGAATACCATTAAATTCAATTTAAATGAGTTTTTATTTCTTATAAAATTAAAAGGCATCATCTCAGTAATCAATAATCAGTTTTTACTGAGATGGTGATTGTGTTATACCTTATTTTGGTTTTTTTAGGCATTCTTTGAAAAAAAAGTGAAAATGAATTCTCTCATCACCATTCGTAAAGATGGGCCCGTCAGTCTAATTTCAACCTTAGGGGCAAGTCATAAGGAATGGGTAAACTCTACATTTATCTTGAAATAAAATGCACAAAAATAATTTCTAGCTTGATCAGTAGGTGTAACAGCTTTAGAACATTGCTGCTACATCTACTAAATAAGTTAGAATATTTTTTCATTCTTTTCAGCATAAATGCAGCGGTGTCCCATACCTCCTACCACCCTTTCGTGCCGAATCTCTCATACCCTTCCTAAAACTTCTTTTATGATTAAATTAAAATCTTGATGATGTTTTCACTTATAGATAGATTTTTTAAAGAAGTTGGGCCTTTACCCGAACGGAAATACCTTCCATTACATATTTTACACTTTGACCGGGACTAAATTGGGTAAAAAAGTGAGGACTGTCATGAATGATTCGTATCCACGAATCTACATTTTTAACGATCCAGCACATCACTACTTTGCATATAATTTTCTAAAAAATCAAGTTAAACAGAAATGTAACGAGCTCAGCTATTTTTATATCTAAAACACAATGAATGCAACAATCATTAGTGATACACATGGAATAATTACAGCGTTTCAAATTTAATATTTTGCTACCAAGGTCATACAGTTATGTATTTAAAGTTATAAAATCTAATAATTTATGACATATTAGATTTTATATTCTAAAATTATAAAATCTAACGAATCTAAAATTTTCAAATATATATCTTGGTTTCCAACAAATCAGACAAAAATTTCAAAGCGGGAAGAATTTACACGTAAGTAAATTTGTTACATTTTCTTTAAAAAATCTGATATGATACACAATAGCAGGGCCGTAACAAGAAAAAAATTTCCGGGAGGGTGCTAATGTACAAGGGCTATCTATTATGAAAGCGTTTTATGCATTTAATATACATATGAAAGACATGTGAGTTTTGGAACAATATTGTTTGGAAATTTTTAAATATAAACGAAAATTAAAAATGCCAAATCGAACTTTTCTTGGGGGGGGGGGGGGGTTGAACCCTAAGACCCCCCCCCTCTTGTATACGGCCCTCCACAATAGTCTTTCCATCACTAACACTACTGAAAAAACTTTTTTTTTTGTAAATTGACTACTGTAAATGTAAAATGAAGGAAAATGATAAGTGTACAAGTCCTCAGCTACACAATGTAACAGAAAAAGGGAGTTAAAAATAATACGAACCACAAAATGGCTAATGTCCAAGTGGTAGAATGATAGTAAAGAAAAACAAGCAAGTTTTTTAATGCAGAGGATGTAATTGGAATTTGAAATGAAAACAGGAACGGCACGTAAAAATATAAGAAATACCCAAGATTTGTAAATTTTACCCCTGATTTGTAAAATTCGATGAGTGTGTCTGTTGCTGAACCAAAAGTTTAATTGTAAAATAAGAATTGTAACTGCAATAAAGAATTAATAAAAAATGAAAGGAAAAAGTTTTAGAAACAAAGAAAAAAATGAAAGATATTACAACCTGGTGTGCCAAATGTGGAAGCAGATGTAGTTGGATTGCCAAAACCCATTCCAAATGCCATATTGCTTGCTTGTTATTAAAAGACCTACAAATATATAAAATATAATAAAGACATGCAGAACACATATTTACATTTGTCATGAAAAATATTGCTCAAAAATATGCTAGAAAATGTTTATAATATAATTTGACACATATTTTTTTTAATACAACAAAATTAGAGGATAATAAAAAGACAAAAAAAAAGTTTGCTTCCCATTTATTTAGTGTTTGCACATCCGAGATCCTTTTAAACAGTGTCTATTAGGATCCCTCTTGGGATTTATTCTGAATTTTTTGAAAATAAGCAAATTTTAAAAACTTTTAAGAACGTGTTTTAAATTTATGATAGAGTTGAGCACTGCACATATTCAACATACGAACTCAACCTAAAGTCTCCCTGATTGAGTTGCATAACAACTTACATATTTTTGCAATTAATATTCCTGATGATGATGTAAAAAGATTGTATATTTCAACACACAGGTTCATTGTCTGAAGCAGGGTTCGAAAATATGATTATTTTCAAAAATATCGAAAATATCAGATATTTTGATACGTATCCAATATTTTCAATCAGTACAAACTAAAGTACTCAAAATAGTAAATACATCCTCAAATCACTCTTTATTTTCTAATATTATAATTACAATATGTAGACTAAAAATTAAGATTTTTTTCATTTATATATAATATTTCATTTTACATTTCTATCAATTTTAATGGAGGTAATTTAGCATTAGCTGTTTCACTCATTTTTCTTCTCTTAGCTACTTTTACACAGTTATATGATTCAGAAATAAATAATATGCATTAGTTGGTGCACAGTCACAAGAAATTTTCTTTTTTTTCTGAGCAATGTTTAATATTTAATTAGGCACTTTTAATGTGAATTAAAATTGTTATATTACTAATAATTTTATGAATATAAAATGCAAGTAAAAATGGAATATTATATTACTTTGCTATATTAATGATGTATTAATACATCATAAAAATATAGTACATAACTTTTTAGTTATTTTTAATAATAAATGAACAATATTACTATGATTAATATACGTTTTGTATTGAAAATACCGTAGTTGAAAAAATAAATATCGAAAATATCAAAATGTCCCATGATATATTCAAAATAAATATTGGATATATATACCGCGATATATATCAACAAACCCTGGTCTGAAGAAAACAAAACTTTTCTGATCAGGGAAGATATTGACCGAAAGTAAACACCGTTTCCAAAAGGCTCACCGCTATGCCACTTTTGAAGCTTTTATCTTAAATAAAAGTAAGATTAACCAATAAGATTCATATTTGCTGTCTTCTGGGCTCTAATTTATTTGTGTTTAAGCCAAGAACATGATTAAGGTCGCCAAGAAATGTAATTCTTTCGTCACATCTTCTCTATCTTCCTTGTGAATGAAGTGTAATTTTGCAATATGATCTCAGCATTTTTTTTTTAAATCTTTTAGTTTCTCCAAACCAGTCTTGCATAATATAGACGAATGCGCGAACTGCGTTCGCAGAAAATTTTCGGCCCTGCAGAAATTTTTTTTTAAACTGCTAACGCAGGGGTAGAAGTGACCGACTTGTTACATATAGGACATTTTCCACAAAAAATATAGGACAAATATAGGACACATTATACAAATAATTTTTCTATGAAAAAAGAAATAATACATATCATATATTATTTAGTTATTCTTATCAATGATTTTGTTTAAAAAAAAACCTGAAACAAAATTATATCTTACATCTGAAATGACTTTCCTGTAGTTGAAAGAATAATATTTGAAAAAACAGTGTACTTTATAGACTAAATAACTAAACAAAATTTGAACAAAGATAATTTTTATTTTTTCTTCCTCACTCATGACCCAAGTACTAATTCCGCTGTTCTTTGATTTTATCTCTAAACTGAACCCTTTACCACTTGTATTAAGAACAAACGGAGCTTGAGAAGAATCCTTTAGACGTTTTTCAGAGTTTTCTTTATGCTTGAATGTTTTAGCATGCTGCCTGAATTGCGAAAATCCACTATTGCTTATGGGCACTGAACAGTTGCAAAAATGGCAAAAAGTGGTAAAATCATCTTTTCCTTTAGTGCACCATGCACCAAAATTTGTAGAATTAATGTCCTCCAGGTTCAACAACTCCACACGAAATTTTGTTAAGCGATGCGATTTCGCCATTATAATATCACTTACTGCAACAAATTACCTTTTAACATCATAAGGAACTAACATTTCACAATCCCAAAATTCCACAAAAAGAAAAGATTGCAAAAAGAAAATTAGAACATTCCAACCAGAAGATGCACAAAACACAAAAATATACCAACGAAAACCATGATAGAAAACAAAACAAACGGCTATTGCCTCCCAAATGCAAAATTCTAAAATCAACTTCAGCCTTAGTTCTCGAAACTCTGCCCACTATAGAGTGATGTCACATTGCTGTAGCCAATGAGAGAAGGTGCCTGTTGCAGAATTTAGTCAGTTGAGTTTTTTAATTTGAAATTCGTTTGGGCACGTACTTTCAGCGAAAAACCGGATGTCAGAAAGTTTATTTACTGTTCTTTTTAAAAGATATATAGGGTAAAAAACAAGAATATAGGAAATATAGGACATTTTTGAAAAATATAGGAAATATAGGACATTTTTGAAAAATATAGGAAATATAGGACGATTTTGATGCTTTCTTTGAAAATATAGGAAATATAGGATATATAGGACTACTTCGACCCCTGCTAATGTTGATGTAATTTTTTTTTTTTTTTTTTTTTTTTTTTTAAGGGAAATTTTTAAGAAAATCCCAGAGTTTATTTCTGTTAAAGCCTTTTAAAGCACATGTGTAAAAAAGTAATGGTTTTGGCAGATTTCTTCAGTTGGTGAAAAATAAGCAAACTATATGTTATTGTAAAAAAAATTAAATGATTTAAAGCTTTTTTTTTTTTTTTGTCTCTTTCATATTTGAATAAAAATTTAATTTTTTATTCAAGGGTGAGTTAGGCAAAATAATTATTTGCAGAAAATTTTCTAGCTAGGATTTGTGTTCGCAGAAAGCTTTTCATTTTATCTAAGTCTGCTCCAAACATATGTTTTTTTTTTCCAAAATGAAAATATTTTTGGAAAATACCTTTGCCATTCTGAGACTGTTACCATGATCCTGTCACAGAATTTGGTAGATGATTATTGCAGGCAGAGGTGCCCCAATGGGAGGTCACTGTAACCTCCCAAAAAATTTCCTTGTTCGGCAAATTTTGTCAGACGATTCGGCAAAATTATCATCATTCAGTGAAACTTGAAGTTTCATTCAGAAAAAACTATCATTATTCGGCAAAATTTAGAGTACCATAATTGGCAAATTAAGGATTTCTGCCCTCCTGAAAAATTTCAATCTGGGGCGCTTCCTGGTTGTAGAGCACCAATGATAAAGTGAAATTCAACTGAGTAAATACAGAACGGGAACCATAAAAGGCAGTGAGAAGCAAAGGGATGCAATTGGCAAAATTAAAAATTTGGGGATAACCAGTACAAATGGTCGGTGTACCTCTCCTCTATTTTGAGGCAAGAGATGGTACTAGTAGACCTGGTAGGTGCTGCTGTACAGCATGATTTAGAAAAAAAAAGTCAATAAAAGCCTACCTAGGATGTTATCTTTATAGTTGTTTTACTCAAAACTTGAAAATGTCCACTTACATCCCTTTGCTTCTCACTGCCTCATATTAAAAATACTTCAATACCAAAAATAAGGGAAATAGAGAAGTATATTGCATTGAATGATGAACTTAGTGTCTCCAAGGTTTTACATCATGATTTAAAAAGTGAATTTTTTTAAAAATCAGAGATTAAAATCATTTTAAAAGCATACAACTATGTGGCTGCTTTATATCGTTTAAAATGCTCGCCCAATCCAAAAAAAAGTGGACATGAGGATGAAAATTCAAATTTCATTCAATGTGGTTGAAATTTTGCATACACACTGTTAAAAGTATACTATTTCATATTTTATTGAAAAAAATTTCATTTATGTCATTAACATTCTTATTTTAATTACTAAAGTGGAACTATATCAGTGCAAACTAGACTGCACCAAAACTGCTTATGTTGCATGGTCTATTACAGCTGAACAAATAATTCTAGAAATCTATAAAGTTTCACACATAATCTGACATTCATTAGCAACAGTTTTTTCCTGAAGAGAAATGTCTACTAATCTTCACTACAAAAGGTAAGCATATTTAATTATTCTAATTATTGTGTCACACCCGCAACAAAAAAATGCATTTATATTTCCACAGAAAAATTTATTTGCCTAAAAGTTTTGAAACTTTGTATTCTAAAATAGTTTACTAAAGTACTTTGAATAACAAACAGAAAAAAAATTAATTAATGTTTTAATTGGAGTTATTAAGCGTTGCGGGTGTGACATGTTCCTGTTGCGGGTGTGACATTTAGTTAAAGTCACACCCGCAACATCTTTTTAAATTAAACACAAATGTAATTCTGGAATGCATGTAGATGACAGCACTAATGTTTTAACCTTTGACCTAACCTTTGGCCTTTGACTTATTTGTCTAGACACCAGTTAATTCAAAATTAGTATCTTTAGAGCATGTGCAGTTGATTTATTTAGCTTGGTATTCTATATTATTGGTTCTCCTAAGAAACATTTTTGTATTTTTTGATTTATAATTAAAGCAACTATTCAATAAGGTAAGATTTTTTTTTTAAATAAAACTTTAAAAAACCAAAACAATATTTTATCTTTTTTAATATGTATAAAAATGTATAATTTTGCTTTCAGCATTTGACTTTTTTCCCCTTTACTTTTTAAAACAAATAATGTAATATTAGGGACAGATTATTTTTTACTTCAAATTCAAAATAAATATAAAGAAATAATAAAAATAGTAATGAAACTTTTATTAAAATATTTATTAAAAAAAACTTTAAAATTCTGTCAGTTAAAGTTTTAAATGAATCAAAACTTAATGTTTTTAATTTCAATTGGGGTTAAAAAATTCAAAGAACTTCAAAAAAAAAACATGTTCAACAATATATTTTGGGACTTGTAGTGCTATATTTATTCACTTTACACATTTTTTTTTTTTTTTTTTGCAGAAGAATGAACAGCACTGAAAGATTCCGAAATCATCGTAAAAAGATGAAAGAAAACTCGGCTAAATACTCGGAATATTTTCTAAAAGAAAGGGAAAGAAACAAAGCAAGAATAGAAATCACAAAGAAACTACTTTAAAAAATTACATCTGTGGCCATGAAAGAAAAGAAAATGTAGAGGCAAAACCAGAATGAGAGGCAGAGAAAGTGTAGAGAGACCCTCAAGCTTCTAAAATGTTCATATTATGACATATTATGTGTATGATCACATACACAAATTGTGCGTAATGGATTACTGGAATTATACCCTCAGAAAAATTGATGGGAAAATCTCTGTTCGCAATACATACAAACCATTATTTTTCAAGTGCAACATTTTTTGGGGGAGAAGTTCATACTTCATTTTATTGTACAAATTGGTTCCTTACATTCCAATGCATGAGAATTAGAAGCCAAAGTTTTAAATTCTGGGAATAAACAAATTCTAAACGGGTGCGAACTTCAAACATATCGTAAAAATGCCTCATTTAGATGGGTGGGATGGATTTGGATCAAATGGATTAGCATCGAACAAAAATCTTTTGTCCGATGTCTTTTCGAATATTTAGCTCACTTCTTTTTATATTGAAAATGGGGTTCCTTGTAATCCATACACATGTGACTGCAGTTTCCTGCAAATTTGCATTTTAACGTTGGATTATTATCCCTTATTTGGAACTAATAATTTCAACTTTTACTTCTAAACACATACAGGGGGAAAAAAAGGGAATTTTCCATAAAACGAACATGAATAGAAAAGCTGTAGAATAACTGGCATTTTTATCATACCAAATAAATTTCATTGCAATTATTATGTGCTGAGATCAAGACTAACGCTATTTTTTGATCACAGAACATAGAATTATTAAATTTTTTGAAGGGGTAGCAGTCATATAAGTCACGCAAAAGGATTCATACATTTATGTTTTATGCTGCTTGAAGCACTTAAATGACATATAACCCAAAGCAAGGAACTATACTTTTATATTAAAAGTAGTTCCTTGTAACACGTGTGAATGTGCTATTTTTTTGTATCTTAGAATGTTAGCACTCTTTTTTACATAGAATTTGTTTTTCACGACGACATATACTCTATATGCATTTAGAAATTGGCCGTAAAATACACTAAAATTAATTGTCAATTATTTAATGCAGAGCAGAAAAACTGAATCAAGAAACAATTGCACAATAAAAAAGGATACCAACCAAGTTTCAAAAGAGTGTTTTAGAATTTCGTGACAGAATTAAATTATTTTTTTACAGTTTCAAAGAATAAATTTAGCAGAAAAGTAGTTCAAGAGTTATTCAATATTTCACATTTTGTTAAAAAACTTGTAAACAAACCGCCGGTTTTTACTTCATTTCAGTTCGTTCTTTTTGGAGTGAGTTCGTTTCGGAGGAATATTTAACGGTGCGTTCCAGACCGACGATGTTGCTGCTTGAGCTCAATTGAGTCTCTTTAAGTGTCCCTATATGAAAACGTAGTTTTCAAAGTTCGGACAACGAAGTATTTATCTATAGGTGGATGATTTGGCTCGACCGCCGAAGCTACATTTCCCCTTCTATTGTAGGATTTTCTCTACGCAGCTGCTGCCGTTATTCTGAAAATTACGTTTTCATATGGGGACGTTACGTTTACATATACACTAGTAGAGCACATCGCTCAGTGTTTGGAAATGTCACGAACGATAAACAGGTTTAATCGTTAACGTAATAGTTAAATGTTTCAGATTTTCCAAGAAGGGTAAGGTGCATCCTTATGACTCAAAATTACATAGCAATGCGAAGTCGGAATTGCTTTCCCGACCCGAGAAAATTGAGATATGCCAGGAGTATTCCTGACTGTTCAGAGCTCTATGCGCCAAAGATGTGAGTTGTGCATTGTAGCCGGTTGAAAAAACTTCGAGCACTTTCTCGGACACATGTATCTTTTGCTTTTTTACATGTATTATTAATTTTTTTTTTCATTTACGGTCATATTTTCTTTATAATGCTTCTGTGCAGATCACCGCTTTAGGACAGCGTTTCCGACCCCGCATTGCCAAATGATTTCGAGTCGTCAGTACTCACTCTACCCATCTTAGGAGTTCTGAAACTTTTAACTGAAACACCCTGTAGAATACAATTACTATATTCTCTCCTCTTTGGGGAATACCTGTCCTGTCAGTGGTCGTTCTGTAATTGTAAATATACCTATTTCTTTAGTAAAATATACATTTTTGCATCTCAAAATCAAAAATGTGATGAGCTTTCTTGACATATCTGATACAAGATAAAGACCTTAGGGGAAGCAGCTGTACCCACGGGCAAAGTTCACTCTGCAATTTTTGCTCGTCACCAGAGCTTGCAGGGGCATGCGGGGCACAGGCCCTTTTTCTTAGAAATTAGGGGGCCCAAAATCTCCTTAATTTATTATGCTAATCAAAAATAATGAGTTCACTCAGAATCTAGAGTGCAATGATGTCATTGATATTTTTGCAAATGCCAAGACAAGGAAAAGGTCTCTTATTTGTTGATAAAAATTCCCCTTAAAAATTTGATCTCTTTGCAGATCTGAAAACCACTCCAAGTTTAGTCTGTATTTACTATTAAAAGTTATATCATTGATAACTTTGATAGTTACGGTAAACTGGCAAAGTTTAACCACATCTTATCTAATTATCGTATACTATATCTCTTCTACTTTTTAAACGTTGTGATATGAGGTACCACCAAATTTAGCATGGTTGTGTCAATGAGTATCGAAATATTTTCTAGCTTCAGAATAAGCAAGAATAGGGGAGGGGGGACTCAATGAATTTCATGTCCAGTGTCTTCAAAAATCTTAGGGGGGCCCTGAAACCGAAATGTGCCCTATGTCCAATATCAGAATGATCGGGAATCGGTCAAGAACCGTCTGTCAGAATCTACAACTTATCATTCAATTTGGAAATTTTTGTTTTAGTCGAAAATTTCAGATTTCACACTTTTGTCCGTGGGTACAACAACCCGTTAAACGGGGGGAGTTGACCCCCATTCTACGAGACCTAACCTGCTCGCTCTCGCTCCCCAGCCCGGAAGATTGCCTCGCAATCTTATTTGATTGACAAAGATTCAAATCGTTTATTAGAAAGAACCAGACGAAAAAACGCTTTACGAGTTCCGTTTCGAACAAAATGAAAGTTCCCCTTTCCCTCCCGTAGAAAATAAAATTTAATAATTATCTAAGTTTGAATATTGAAACTTCGAAAAACGGCAATCCTATGATTGGGCCACTTTTGCTTAGGCAACCCTATTCCTTCGGTTTTGTAATATTTTAGCCAACATTTTTTTAATATAACTTATGTGGAAACTCGATGAGGGTAAATTACTCATTTTTGGGCACCTTTTAGCCGCTGACAACCCTGATTAGGGTCCCGAAAAAGGTAGGCAACCTTAGTTTTATCGTTTTATTTCCCTCTTTTACTCTTCATTTATGATAACGAATTTTCGGAAACTCGATGAGGGTGAATTTCTCATTTTTAGGCACCTTTCAACCCCTGGCAGCCCTGATTAAGTCACGTGAAAGAGATAGAAATTCTTACTTTCACGTTTTATTTACAACTTTTACTCTTTATCTGTGGTAACAATTTTAGGAAACTCGATGAGGGTAGGTCAAGCCTAGTGGGATCTCGCCCTTACAGAGCCCTAAGGCAGAAATTCATAAAATACACTGTCAGCTCAGTTATTCCATCTCAGGACAGCAGTTTCGTGCTTTTTAGCACTCTTCCAGCCCAGAATAGGAAGTAAATGAGCTGGAGGCGGAAAAAACCTCTTAAAGGACCCAAGAGAGCCAAACAAACTGGTAGCTATTGTAGAATTTGCACACCAGACGAGTGACCGCAGCACTGAAACGGTTCAGCTCAAAGATTGAAGACAAAACTAGGTATTTTGCAATAAATTACCGCCCTAAGCCAGCCCCCCCCCCCCCCTAAGGCAGAACTACATAAAATACACCGCCAGCTCAGTTATTCCGCTTCCAACTCAGTTACTTCCTATTCCGGGCTGACGAGGGCTAAAAAGCACGAAACTTCAGTCCTCGGATGGAATAACTGAGTTGGCGGTGCATTTTATGTAAGTCGGAGTTGGTCATTATCACTCAAAGTCCGCAATTCTACCAGTGCTTGTGAAGTCGGAGTCGAACTGATTTTAGGGTAAAGGAGTTGGAATCTGAGTTGAAGGTTCTAAAATTTCCGGAGTCGAATCCGGAGTCAACCATTTTCCCTCCGACTCGGAAGCTCTGTTTGAAGAAGAGGGATTTATCATTGATCTTGGGGTTTGGACGCATCTACTAATACAGTGGAACCTCGTTAACACGAACTAGCTTAACGCGAAATTTCGATTAGTGTGAAATAAATGCTATTCCCCGTCAAATAAAGCTTCAAATTAATGTTAAATCAACCGCTTAACACGAAGAAGATTTAGACGAAATCCCGCATAAGACGAAGACAATTTTAAGGTCTTGAAGAAAAAAGAAAATCCATATAATTTTACATGAAATTACTTTTTAAAGTCGAAAAAAATTCCCTTCCTTGGGTAGGAAAATCGGGAAAACCAAGTAAGTACTTCAAGTAAGTAGAACTAACTTTTACCTGTAGAACTATGCTTACAGTAAAAAGGGTTGGACGAACAGTGAAATCTTCACCAAGGGGCTGACAAATCTGGATTTAAAATTTCATCGTGAAACATAAAAATTGTCTAATCCTCGATACCTGTTCTGCCTATGTAGAGGTTTAAGATCTAAAAGCGATCAAGTGTTTTTTTACCGGTCAACACTGCCGCGGAAATCCAGTCTTGCAATCAAGGCAAAATCAGGTGTTTAAAATTCACTGTCGTAGAGAAATGATTCGAATGGCCATTGTCTGTTTTGAATTACTTGTGTTTCTTACTTAAACTATAAATTTTGATGCTTGGGTGTACATTTTTGTACAAAGGTACTTTTGGTCCTATATTTTCTGAGACACAAAAACAAAAAAAAACTTGTCTGCTTACACAAAATCCGGTAAACGTCGAAATCGATTAACGCGAAATTCGGTTAACACGAAAGATTTTGGAGACCTCTTCCAGTTCGTGCATGTTAATGAGGTTTGACTTTAATGCTCTTTAATTTTGCACGAAATAATATTTCTTCTTAAAATTTAAGGGGGGAGGGATATAGTTTCGTCTGTCTGGGGTAGGGGGCTCTGTAGCATTGGGGAGTTGCGCCATCGCTAATGGAGAATGAACACTCCTAACTTAAAGCTTTTACATTTTGCTTTGCATGAAATAATGTTCCCACTTGAAGTGCATCCTGAAAATTCCGAAAAAATACTCAAGAGGAAAATTTTGACAAATTGACACAGGTTTAATGCCTTTTTTTATTTTTTTTATTTTTTAATCGGACGTTGGGTTCCGACCCCAATTTTAATCCTTATAACCAGAGTTGCGGATCGAAGAGTTGGAGTCGGACTGATTTTAAAGTTAAAGAGTCGGGAGTTGAGAGTTTAAAGTTCCGAGAGTTGGAGTCGGTCATTTTCCCTCTAAGTCCGCAACTCTGCCAGTGCTTGAGGAGTCGAAGTGTCGGAGTCAGAGTGACTGATTCTACGGGGTAAAAGACTTGGAGTCGGAGTCGAAGGTTCTAAAATTTCTGTAGTCAGAGTAGGAGTTGAAGTCGGTAATTTTCCCTTCAACTCCGCAGCCCCAAGGGTGCCCATCCCCCCTCCCCAAGTTCAATGGTGCAAATCTCCCACCTCCCCTCAAATTTTTCCCGATTCTGTTTCTCTTTTTTATTTCTTACTAGTGGCACCCGCACGGCTTCGCCCGTAATAGAAAAATTAAAGGTCTTTTGGTTCGCTTGTATATTTACAAATAATGTAGGTGAATTTTCTCGCCAATTGGCTTGTGCCCATGTTACGGTTCCACGTTATGATAATTTCGTAATTTATGACAGTTTTTTTCTTAAAATTGGAATAAAAAAAGAACCACATCGAGTTTTCGAAAAATCGCTTCGAGGTGCACACCCCCATGCTACATACTAACTTTGTGCCAAATTTCATGACAATCGGCCGAACGGTTTAGGCGCTATGCGCGTCACAGACATCCTCCGGACAGAGAGACTTTCTGCTTTATTATTATTTCTTATACTTTAACTCTCTTTTTTATTTATTTATTTATTTGAAAATATATTTTATTTACTTATTTATTTATTACTAGTGGTACCCGCACGGCTTTGCCCGTAGTTGAAAATTAAAAGGTCATTCGGCTCGCCTGTATATTTACATATAATTGATGATGATTTTCTCGCCAATTGGCTATGTTCATTCGCTCTCCCAGTCCACGTCATGATAATTTCGTAATTTACTCGTCCATCTTATGATAATTTTGTCCTTAAAATTGGAATAGAAAAAGAACAAAATCGAATTTTTGAAAAAAAGCTTCGAGGTGCACACCCCCATACTACATACTAACTTTGTGCCAAATTTCATGAAAATCGGCCGAACGGTCTAGGCGCTATGCGCGTCACAGAGATCCAGACATCCAGACAGAGAGACCTTCAGTTTTATTATTAGTAAAGATTATAATTATTATTATTAATTTATTAGAAACGTTCTGTGCTACGCCGCCAATGACATACCACAAACACACGCACAAACTAAATAAATAGAAGAAATAAGACATGAACAGAATAAAATAAAATAAAATAAAATAAATAGTCTGAATTAAAAATAAGACAATAAATAAATTTTTTAAAAATTTAAAAAAAAAAAATCCCTTAAAAAATTGTATGGCGCTCAACTTGAGCACCCCCCCCCCCTGCTCAGCCCTGCTGTAGAACTGCGTGAAGAAAAAGTTAGAGAACTCGTAGCTCTTTAGAACATTTGTCTTCCGATTTAAAAAAAAAAAATGGCAACAACACTCAATCACGCCACGGAACTGTCGCATGAAGAATTAGGTACAGCGAACACACGTCTGGAAAAGTACTTAATGTGTTTTTAATGAGTGTTCGAGTCCAGAATATTCTAAGCTATCACATGAAGAAAAGTGACATTTGACGATGTCAAGTGTGCAATAGAACTTCCCAGAATAATAGACATCCGAGAGCAGGAAATTTATCAACTGAACCCAAACTTCAGTATTTCTGTTCACTCAGCAGCCTTTTAAGGTTGTTTCTCCACTGTTTCAGTGTTTTGATAAATGATTTCTTCTGATGCGTAGAGTCATGTTTCGGTGTAAAAGTTGGACGTATGATGTGTGTTTGCTTACAAAAAATGAAAAACAATTTATTCTATGGAATCAAAAAGAATGAAATACACAGATTCATCTTCAGAACTTTGAATTTACGTTTGTTACTTTTTTTTTACTTTCTTTATATCTAATATATAGAAGAAAGTATTGGATTCGTGCAAATTTTCGAATTTCGAATTTTGACGGATTCGAACGTTTTGAGGTGTGCTGAGTCCATTTCGACTATTTTTGGAAAATGTCTGTCTGTCTGTGTGTATGTGTGTCACGTCTGTGTGTGACCAGTTTTTTGTGGCCGCTCTACAGCAAAAACTACCGCATGAAATCGAACGAAATTTGGTACACATATGTGCCCCTATGTGAACTTGTGCCCATTGGTTTTTGGCGCGAATTCCTCCAAGGGGGGTGGAGCAATGGGACGTTTTTTGAATTACGCGTGATTGCTATTCCTCAGGAAGTAACTGGCGGAATCAAAAAAAATTTGGTCCATATGTTGCCATTAACAGGAACAGGTGCTGATTCAATTTTGGTGTCAAAAACTCAAACGGGGGTTGAGCTATAGAACGTTTTTTGTCGTCAATTGTGACTGCTGTATCTCAAGAAATAATGAACGGAATCAAAGAAAAATTTATCGACAAGTAGCCCCTAGAGGGTATAAGTGCTGACTCTATTTTGGTGTCAATAGCTGAAAAGGGGGTGGCGCAATCGAACGTTCTTTTTTTTTTTTTTTTTGATTGTGAGTTTCGTATCTCAAGAAGTAATGGTACCTTCTGGATGAAATTTGGAATAAATGTCAATCCATATGTAAACAGGCGTTGGTTCAATTTTGGCGCCAATCGCTCCATGGGGGCTTTTTTTTTTTGTGTGAATAAAAATAGCTTTATAAATGCAACAATAAGAAAGATAAATTGTAATAGACTGTCGTCTGCGTATTTCACGTGATTTTAACTGTTGGAAAATAACCAGAAAATGGCGATGATTTAAAATTTTTAACTGTTGCCCTCTTGCGTTTGTTAACAAATAAAATATTTGTAGTTAATTCAAGCAAGGCTTTTAAAGTAACTTTCAATTTTCGCTCTTTGCTTTGCTTTTGTAATAATTCAGACATTGGGATGGTCGTCAAGTTTTTGCATGTGTAATTTTGTTTTTGTTGGGAATATTGCTTCCTCGTCAAGCATGGGGAGGAATCAGAAAAAGAAAGAAAAATAAAGAAGAAAGTTTCGTGCTAGCCACAACATACTAGTTAAGATTTTTCCTTAGAAGCAGAAGTAATGATTGCAAACATAGTTAATAATAATACAGGTAAAATGAAGAAAAGATATAAAAAAGGGGAAACAATAATAACGAGTAACAATTAAAAAAAAAGTGGTAATGATAAAAAGTAAATCAGAAAAAAAGGAAAAAAAAAAAGAAAAAGAGACATTTTTTACACGTATAATGTATTTTTTAAAACTTCATTTTATTGCTCCTCACCCGAAAGCACGATAAAAAATGATAATGATGACACTTAATTAATGAAAGAATGTGAAAATGTCAAATCACATAAAATGTAATTAAAATCAATTTATAAATGAGAATTCTGTTCTTTCATAAAATATGTTTTTATTCCTTTAGATGAATACATTTCCGGGCTAACCTTAAATAATGTCATTCTTTTTGTTTCTCAATATTTTTGAACCCCTCCCCCCTTTGTCACGCTTCACCACACCCCCTCTTTTCTATGTCACGTGTCACACTATTTTTCACTCAAGCATATTCAAAAAAAAAAGTGATGTCACACTTCTTGTTACCCCCCCCCCCTCCTCCTTGTCACAATTTTACGAACCACTCTCCCCTCAAAGCGTGACAACATTAATTTGTGAACAGCCCCTTAGGTTTTTTGAGCAATCACGATTGCTTATTGTTCTCATTTGACCGTTTTTGGTGTCCGTGCCTTTTTCAACTTGGACCAGAAGCCTTTGCAGCACCACCGCCCACCGTCTGCTGGCGGCGCGGCTGCTCCGGTTTTGAGCTATCCGCTTCTCCTGGTCGGAGGCGTCCATGTCCTACACACATGCACGTTCACACACATACACACGCACGAATTCACACACATCCACTCACACACGCCTACGTGCATACACACAAGTCTACGCACACACACAACTATGCACAAGTAACCGCCCAGGAGGAGAGGCAGACTTGGGGGGGGGGGCCGTTTCTAGAAACAATAACTCAATGAGTAGGGTCCTGTCTCAGTTCGTGATTGCGAAAAACATAATTTGAATTCAAAATTTCAGAATTCAAATTAATTTTCTTTTCTTTTTTTTTTTTCATAATAAACAGAACAGAGCAATTGCTTCCCTATCTATGTTTGTCTTGAAGGCGCTTTTCCCTTCCTAAAACAGGTAACGGTTATCAGTCGTTCAATATTTATGGTTTCTGAGTCAAAGCATCAGAAAGATATAGAATAACCAAAATAGAAAAAACACCTTTTACAAAAACAAAAATACAAGTCACTCATCCGTAACAGTAAACAATTCTCTTCGCGTTAAAAACATGTTAAAGACAGAATTATAGCATTTTGTTTTGTTCTAATCTATTTATTAGAGAAGCAAATGCAAAGAAAAACCGAAATTTCCGTCCAGTCCAGAACTAAACGAGCCTACTTTCCCGTCCACTAGCATCTACTTTCCAGCATCTGGTCAATGTTCGCTTAAGTAGCTAAGACTGCAAATTAAGTCAAACATATCTTTTTAACACTTAAAGTTGATTTCTAAAAACAAAATATGTCTGTCGCGTTTGATGAAAAAGTTACGTAAAAAATAAAGAAACGAACAAATCAAGTAGTAGCACTTTTTAAACAATGCCGCTTATGTATTTTTTTCCGTGAAAAGAACCTCTTTAATTTATTATTATTTTTTTAAGAAGCAAAAATGAAAAGTGTATCAAAATAAATGTTGTTTATCAAAAAATAAAACCAATGATGATCGTTTGTTTCTCTTTTGGGTAAAAATAAAGCGCCTCGGGTTTTATTTTCTCCCTTTGTCAAAAAATTTAAAAAAGAAATTAATTTGAATTTTGAATTTATATTATGTGTTTCAGAATCACGAATTGCAGCTTGACCCTACTCATTGGAGTTATTGTTTCTAGAAACGGCTCCTGTACCCTGCCCCTCCTCTGAGCGGTTACGTGTGTTCTGTTATGCCTGTGCGTAGACCTGTATGTACGCTCGTAGGCGTGTGTGTATGTGTGTGAAGGCGTCTGTGGGTGTGCGATTGTCCGTGTGTGTAGGACATGGATGCCACCGACCAGGAGAAGCGGGTTCCGGGCAGTGCTCAGTACCAGAGCGGCCGCGCCTGCAGAGAACGGTGGGCGGTGGTGCTGCAGAGGCCCCTGGTCCAAGCTGAAAAAGGAACCGGACACCAAAGACAGTCAAGTGAGAACAATAAGCAATCGTGATTGCTCAAAAAGAAATGATGATAATTTTTAAAATAAACTAATGAGCCATTCCATTTCAGATCAGGCAGGGTCTCACATGACCATCACCGATTTTTTTCAAAAAATTACAGTAGTTACAACTAAGGGACATATGAAATATCCCAAAAGGATTTTGCAAGAAAAAATTTTTTTCTTCAGTTACAGCCTATTAAAATTCTGCACAAAATCCGCCATTTTGGAAAAAAACGGCAAAACACTCCATTTGAAATGGACACTATTTCAAAAGTATTTAACCTATTCGAATAATTCTTTTTTCTAAAAATAAATAAGGACCCATATATCCTCTAGACATCATTTTTGAAAGTTTAGTTAGATTTTTTGATAAAGAAAAAAATTCATTTTTGCCGCGAAAAAACTGCATTTTTACCGATTTCATGATTTTTTTCTCCATGAAAAAAAGTTTTTTTTACTAAACGGAGATGGCAGTCTAAAGCCCTTATATGATAGTTTCATAATATATTTTATTAGAATCCTTGGATGCATACAGCCTCCGAAATAAAATTTGAAATTTTGAAAATTTTCAAAAATTAGCGATTTTTGAAGTGATTTTACTCAAAAAACCCATTTTTTAAAAATCTAAAAATTGGCTCATTTGAACCCCATATAATGCTTAACAAGTGGATAGACACCGCATCCAGTATTTTTTCCCATAAAATGTTTTATGATTTTTTGAAAGTGACCTTATCGCCCATGGCATGCATGTAAAATAAAAATTTCTAATAATTTCAGTCACTGAAAATCTGATCATATTAATGGATTAATGCCTAATAGCTACAATGATGGTGCACTTTATCAGCAACAAATAAAATTTTACTGACTTTTAAAAATATAGCAATATCAAACCGCTTTTGATGACCCAGTCAATTCGTCTTTTTGTAAGACTGTGTGTAGCCTTTAGATAGAAGAGCCTTTGGTGATTATATTAATGACTAATTCAGTGGCGCCCAAAAGCGTTCGTACACCTTGAAATTTTGTAGTAAAACCAAAATAACGCAAAACTGAATTCGAATATGAAGTCCAATTTTTTTTCACATCATTCCTATGCCATTCTGAATAAAACCCAGCAGTTTTTTTCAAAATATCTGATGACCCAGTCAATTCGCCTTTTTGTATTTCGTTATATAAATATATTTTTCTGTTGATCAGCGCCTAATTGTTATGGGAGCTGAGCTCCCATACTTCCTTATTTGTTTTACTCGAATTTTTGTATTTTTGACCGAATTCCAGCCACTTAAGCATTAAAACAAGTTCTGAAGACTATAGGGATCCTGCACTTCTTTTGTTAGAAATTGTATCCTGGCTATAATAGTCACCTTTAGTGAGATCTGTTTGGTTACCTCAACTTACAACCATGTTCAATTGATTACTTCTCTCATAAAACAGATGGGCTTTTTAAATTCTTAAACTACAAGTGAGTTTTACGGTTTGAATTTAGTATAAATATTCTTACGTATAAAAGTAATCAATCATACGAGGTAGGATCCAAAAATTATGTGACAACATTCGCCAATGACAACCAAAGCACGAAATTAAAATTAACCGTTTTAAATGCATTGTATTGTTCTTCCCTTTGATGATTTCCCCTGTCGTGTAATTGAGTTGAAGAGAATGGCTATTGAAAGAGAAAAAATATGATTTGTTGCTGCATATGAAAGTAACGGTGAATGCATAGCTTTGGAGACGAAATAAACTAATATTTATTTTAAAAAAAAGGAAAGATTTTAACTGTTACTGATAAAGTACATCATTATCATAGCTAGTCATTAATATAATCACCAAAGGCTCTTCTACCTATAAACTACACACAGAGTCTTACAAAAAGACGAATTGACTGGATCATCAGAAGCAGTTTGTTACTGATATATTATTAAACTAGTGGCACCCGCACGGCTTCGCCCGTAATAGAAAAATTAAAGGTATTTTGGTTCGCTTGTATATTTACAAATAATGTATGGTGAATTTTCTCTCCAGTTGGCTTGTACCGACGTTACGGTTCCACCTTATGATAATTTCGTATCTCGCCAATTGGCTTGTGCCCATGTTACGGTTCCACGTTACGATAATTTCGTAATTTATGATACTTTTTTTCTTAAAATTGGAATAAAAAAAGAACCACATCGAATTTTCGAAAAATCGCTTCGAGGTGCACACCCCCATGCTACATACTAACTTTGTACCAAATTTCATGAAAATCGGCAGAACGGTTTAAGCGCTATGCGCGTCACAGACATCCTACGGACATCCTACAGACATCCTACAGACATCCAGACATCCAGACATCCTCCGGACAGAGAGACTTTCTGCTTTATTATTAGTAAAGAAGTCAGTAAGATTTTAGTTGTTCCTGATAAAGTGCACCGTTTTTGTAGCTATTAGGCATTAATATAATCAGTTTTTCAGTGACTGAAATTATTAGACATTTTTATTTTACATGCATGCCATGGGCGATAAGGTCACTTTCAAAAAATCATAAAACATTTTATGGGAAAAAATACCGGATGTGGTGTCTATCCACTAGTTAAGCATTATATGGGGTACAAATGAGCCAATTTTTAGATTTTTAAAAATTGGGTTTTTTGAATAAAATCACTTCAAAAACCGCTAATTTTTGAAATTTTTCAAAATTTCAAATTTTATTTACGAGGCTGTATGCACTCAAGGATTCTAATAAAATATGTTATGAAACTATCATATAAGGGCTTTAGACTGCCATCTCCGTTTAGTAAAAAAAACTTTTTTTTCATGGAGAAAAAAATCATAAAATTGGTAAAAATGCAGTTTTTTGGCGGCAAAAATGAATTTTTTTCTTTATCAAAAAACCTAACTAAATTTTCAAAAACGATGTCTAGAGGATATATGGGTCCTTATTTATTTTTAGAAAAAAGAATTATTGAATAGGTTAAATACTTTTGAAATAGTGTCCATTTCAAATGGAGTGTTTTGCCGGTTTTTTCCAAAATGGCGGATTTTGTGCAGAATTTTTTATAGGTTGTAACTGAAGAAAAAAATTTTTTCTTGCAAAATCCTTTTGGGATAGTTCATATGTACCTTAGTTGTAACTACTGTATTTTTTTCAAAAAAATCGGTGATGGTCATATGACACTTTTCATACCTGCCGGCCTGATTTGAAATGGAATGACTCTAATAAACAATAAAATGTTCTCTAAAATAAATAATTTTCGACAAAAATAAAATCGTCTGCACAGCTTTTTCTTTAAAAAATAAAGCAATCCGAATTTTCTTTTATTTCCCGTTGCCAAAATTAAAATAAGTAAAAAAAAAAACTTTGGAAGAGAAAAAAATCATTATTTCATATTCAAAACCAGGGCTTTGGAGTAGGAATGATTTTGGGGAAAAGAAGTCGGAGTCGGGTTCTGGAGTCAAAGGCTTCAAAGTTCCAGGAGTAGGAGAATGCTATTTTCCCTCCGAATCTGTCTCTTTTAAGATTGCGGAGTTAGAGTCGGAGTAGGACTGATTTTTGGTTTTAGTAGACGGAGTCGGAGTTTGAGGACCTTAAATTCTAGAAGTCAGAATCATTGGACATTTCCCCCACCGACTCCACAGTCCTGGTAAAAAAGTTACAATTTGAATTAATTTCGTTTAGATTCAGCCATATTTATCTCTGACTTCCGTCAATATTAAGTCTACAAAATATGGTAGGGTAAAGGTGCCGAATCTCTTCCCAGTGCCCAATTTCAACCCTCTAAGTTTATTTGATCTGACACTAGGTGTCGCCACTAGTGATATTTTAAGCCTTCTTTCCCAGTAAGAGTCAGAGAAAGAAGAAAAAAAAGCATGATAGAAGGCTTATTGCATCTTAAAAATATCGCGAAAAAAAAAAAAACTAGTATGTTGTGGCCATCACGAAACTTTCTTCTATATTTTTCCTTTTTCTGATCCCTCCCCATGCTTGACAAGGAAGCAATATTCCTAACAAAAACAAAATTACACATGCAAAAACTTGACGACCATCCCAATGTCTGAATTATTGCAAAAGCAAAGCAAAGAGCGAAAATTAAAAGTTATTTTAAAAGCCTTGCTTGAATTAATTACAAATATTTTATTTGTTAACAAACATAAGATGGCAACAGTTAAAAATTTTAAATCATTGAGATAATACATAGACTAATAATAAGAATAGACCGAGCTATGGCAACCCTTTTGCTGCTCATAAACCAAACCATGTGACTGGTGGATATCCTAGCAACAGCGAGCGTTGATCGTAGCAGACGATCAACAATAAATAAAATAAATTGAATTGATAGAACACGGAAGAATGATCTTTTATGGAGTCCGATTTGTAAATTTGTTATTCTAAGTTGTAAAAATTTTGTTAATATAGTGAGTTTTTCGTTTGGATAGTACTGTGCATTTTCTTTATTCAATTTCAATAACTCTCTAAACAATTAAAGATGCAAGCGCCCAAAAAGAATCTGCAAACGGTAAGATTTTTACCTACAATTTCAATTTAAGATATCGATTAGTACATTTTTGCCTTGACGCAAAACGTTTACGCCATTACGTTTACGCCAACGCTGACGTAGCAGTTCCGAATGAAATAAAAGTTACTGAAAACTGTGATCAAAAACTAATTACTAATGTCAAAATAATGTATAACTAAAAGAAAAACAGTTCAATCTCAGCACCTGAAAAAAAATTATAATAAAAATACATTACGTCTTAAAATACATGTCGAGTGCCAAACTATAGATAATGTTTCCATCTAGCAACCATGCTGCCAAAGTTTTCGCCAAGCCCTTCCACCAGTCACATGACACATCTATGAACCAATTTTCTTCATCAGCAAGAATGAGAAAGCTCGGTCTACTCTTATTATTAGTCTATGAGATAATATTTCCGATCATTTCCATACAATTAAAATCACGAGAAATACGCAGACGACAATCTATTACGATTTATCTTTCTTATTGATGCATTAATAAAGCTATTTTTATTCGCTAAAAAATAATGATAATAAAAATAAATCAGCACCTCTTGGCGCGATTGGCGCCAAAATTGAACCAAAGCCTGTTTACATATGGATTCACATATATTCCAAATTTCAACCAGAACGAGCATTACTTCTCGAGATAGGGCACTCACAATGGAAAAAAAGAACGGGCGATTGCGCTACCCCCTTTTTAGCTGTGTACACCAAAATAAAATCAGCTTTTATACCCACTAAGGGCTACTTGCCGATAAATTTTTCTTTCATTCCGTTCATTATTTCTTGAGATACAGCAGTCACAATTGACGACAAAAAACGTTCTATAGCTCAACCCCCGTTTGAGTTATTGACACCAAAATTGAATCAGCACCTGTTCCTGTTACTGGCAACATATGGACCAAATTTTGTTTGATTCCGCCAGTTACTTCCTGAGGAATAGCAATCACGCGTAACTCAAAAAACGTCCCATTGCTCCACCCCCCTTGGATGAATTCGCGCCAAAAACCAATGGGCACAAGTTCACATAGGGGCACATATGTGTACCAAATTTCGTTCGATTTCATGCGGTAGTTTTTGCTGTAGAGCGGCCACAAAAAACTGGTCACACACAGACGTGACACACATACACACAGACAGACAGACATTTTCCAAAAATAGTCGAAATGGACTCAGCACACCTCAAAACGTTCGAATCCGTCAAAATTCGAAATTCGAAAATTTGCACGAATCCAATACTTTCTTCTATATATTAGATATAGAAGAAAGTAAAAAAGGCACAAATAAATAAAATAAATAAATAAATAAATATCAAAAAATTAAAATTAGGGTATTGAGATGCAGTGGCGTAGTGTAGGGAGGGGGGGGGGCAAAGGGTGCACTCGCCCCGGGTGGCACTTTGCTAGGGACGGCAAATTCTGTAACACTACATTAAAATCATTTTTTTTTTTTTTAAACGGCTCTTCGCTAGGTATGGTGGATGTTGTCTCACTAAATCAACATCAACTAGTATGTTGTGGCCATCACGAAACTTTCTTCTATATTCTTCTTTTTTTTTTTCTGATCCCCTCCCCATGCTTGACGAGGAAGCAATATTCCCAACAAAAACGAAATTACACATGCAAAAAGACCAACATCCCAATGTCTGAATTATTGCAAAAGCAAAGCGAAGAGCGAAAATTGAAAGTTATTTTAAAAAGCCTTGCTTGAATTAATTATAAATATTTTATTTGTTAACAAACGCAAGATGGCAACAGTTAAAAATTTTAAATCATTGAGATAATATTTCCTACTAGCAAAAGTACCCGGCGTTGCCTGGGTCAGTAATAATTATTAGAAAAAATCGTTATTTGCTTTTATTTTCTGTTTTAAGTGAAAGAATTTAAAACACATCTTTTTGACGTGATTAAAAAATCGAGTTTCTTCCTTACCCATAAAACTAAAATAGCAATAAGTATAAAGAACAAAGTAGTATTGATTTAGAACCGAAAGCACTATATTTAAGCATATACAAATTTAAAAAACATGAAATTAATCTTCTCATGTTTAAAAAGATTAATCTGTTGATACTTTTTTTTTAACATGGAGTCTAAAACCTTCTCTGTATGGGCTAATGAAGTACGAAGTGATTAAAAAAAAGTAGCTGCGCTCGTAATCCCCTTATACTTGCTTTAGTTATTTCGGGAAATTTCAATCATTGTGGCTCTTGGTGCGATTTTGCCGAATTTGCGAAAGTCGTTTTCGAGGTACCTTCGATGATGCTCCCCCATTCTTTCCTTACTTTGTAAAACGGTATGATATTAATTTTCGTTACAGAGATATCGTCGCCAGATGCTGAGATATTTTTTGGTCACCATAAAATGGCGCTAAACAGTTTCATCCGAAATGTTACCAAAATAAGTAATAAAATTTGGTGATTGTTTGAAATTGTGCAAAAAGGAAAATTAATGGAAGTTTTTGTGCTGTTTATGGATTTGCCTAATTTAGTTGCTGGATTATTTAACACAGTAAAAAAAGTCTTTTGAAAATTCTTTGATTGGCGATATTTTGTTTACATGGTGAAAGCTGAGAAACATTATGACGTAGTCTTCGGCTGCAAAAACAGCAACGTTGAAAAAACTGCCAAATGCATCAGCTATGGAAATCTTTCTGCAAAAATTTTGGCGATCTGCTGGTTGTTTGGATAATGAGTAAGTGTTCAATCAGCATAAATAATAATAAAAACTATTAATTACATTAAAGTTCCGTTTAAATGGAAAATCATCAGCCAAATCATGTATTATTTGCCAATCTTGTGCAAAAATCTTACTTCAAGATTTGACTTGAGAAAAGACTTGAACAATCACGAAAAGCAAAGAAAGTCAACAATACAACAATTGTCGCTATCAACAGGGAGTTGAGATGATACACTGAATACTGTATTGAGTTGAGGAAAGCCTTCGAACATGGATCTAAAAAGCTCATAACTCGTTTTTTATTCTACTTAGAAATTTCGGGACAGGTGCCATCTTCAGCAGAAAAATCAGAGCTTTCGATGGACATATAATGTAAATATGTGCAAGTATTTTTTCATCCCAATATTAGAGAATTTATACAAAAATTGTGTTTTATTGCCCCCCTAAGGGTGTTTTGCCCCCCATAACGGGACGAAAACTACCCTATGTGTTATTCTGATGCATAAGCTATATTATTGTAAAGTTTCATCAAAATCCGTTCAGTAGTTTTTGCGTGAAAGAGTAACAAACATCCATATATCCATCCATACATCCATACAGACAAATTTTCGCATATATAATATTAGTAAGATCATTTCCATACAATTAAAATCACGAGAAATACGCAGACGACAATCTATTACGATTTATCTTTCTTATTGTTGCATTAATAAAACTATTTTTATTCGCTAAAAAATAATTATAATAAAAATAAATCAGCACCTCTTGGCGCGATTGGCGCCAAAATTAAACCAAAGCCTGTTTACATATGGAGTCACATATATTCCAAATTTCAACCAGAACGTACCATTACTTCTTGAGATAGGGCACTCACAATGGAAAAAAAGAACAGGCGATTGCGCTACCCCCTTTTTAGCTGTTGACACCAAAACAAAATCAGCTCTTATACCTACTAAGGGCTACTTGCCGATAAATTTTTCTTTCATTCCGTTCATTATTTCTTGAGATACAGCAGTCACAATTGACGACAAAAAACGTTCTATAGCTCAACCCCCGTTTGAGTTTTTGACACCAAAATTGAATCAGCACCTGTTCCTGTTAATGGCAACATATGGACCAAATTTTTTTTGATTCCGCCAGTTACTTCCTGAGGAATAGCAATCACGCGTAATTCAAAAAACGTCCCATTGCTCCACCCCCCTTGGAGGAATTCGCGCCAAAAACCAATGGGCACAAGTTCACATAGGGGCACATATGTGTACCCAAATTTCGTTCGATTTCATGCGGTAGTTTTTGCTGTAGAGCGGCCACAAAAAACTGGTCACACACAGACGTGACACACATACACACACAGACACACACATACACACAGACAGACGGACATTTTCCAAAAATAGTCGAAATGAACTCAGCACACCTCAAAACGTTCGAATACTTCGAAATTCGAAAATTTGCACGAATCCAATACTTTCTTCTACATATTAGATACAGAAGAAAGTAAAAACGTGTTGTTTTTACTCTTCAGTTCTAAACTGTTTCAGGATAGTTTTCTCATTATATTTATCAATCGACATTGATAGTGTTGTTAAAGATTTTCCGTTGATAAAAAGTAGAAAATTAATAGTTTAGGTTAAGAATTTTTTTACTTTCTTCTATATCTAATATATAGAAGAAAGTATTGGATTCGTGCAAATTTTCGAATTTCGAATTTTGACGGATTCGAACGTTTTGAGGTGTGCTGAGTTCATTTCGACTATTTTTGGAAAATGTCTGTCTGTCTGTGTGTGTGTGTGTGTATGTATGTGTGTGTGTGTGTGTGTGTGTATGTATGTGTGTCACGTCTGTGTGTGACCAGTTTTTTGTGGCCGCTCTACAGCAAAAACTACCGCATGAAATCGAACGAAATTTGGTACACATATGTGCCCCTATGTGAACTTGTGCCCATTAGTTTTTGGCGCGAATTCCTCCAAGGGGGTGGAGCAATGGGTCGTTTTTCGAGTTACGCGTGCTTGCTATTCCTCAGGAAGTTACTGGCGGAATCAAACAAAATTTGGTCCATATGTTGGTATTAACAGGAACAGGTGCTGATTCAATTTTGGTGTCAATAACTCAAACGGGGGTTGAGCTATAGAACGTTTCTTGTCGTCAATTGTGACTGCTGTATCTCAAGAAATAATGAACGGAATGAAAGAAAAATTTATCGGCAAGTAGCCCTTAGTGGGTATAAGAACTGATTTTATTTTTGTGTCAACAGCTAAAAAGGGGGGTAGCGCAATCACCCGTTCTTTTTTTCCATTTTGAGTGCCCTATCTCAAGAAGTAATGCTACGTTCTGGTTGAAATTTGGAATATATGTGAATCCATATGTAAACAGGCTTTGGTTCTATTTTGTTGCCGATCGCTCCAAGAGGTTTTGATTTTTTTTTTTTTTTTTTTTTTTTGCGAATAAAAATATTTTTATTAATGCAACAATAAGAAAGATAAATCGTAATAGATTGTCGTCTGCGTATTTCTCGTGATTTTAATTGTATGGAAATGATCGGAAATATTATCTCAATGATTTAAAATTTTAACTGTTGCCATCTTATGTTTGTTAACAAATAAAATATTTGTAATTCATTCAAGCAAGGCTTTTAAAATAACTTTCAATTTTCGCTCTTTGCTTTGCTTTTGCAATAATTCAGACATTGGGATAGTCGTCAAGTTTTTGCATGTGTCATTTTGTTTTTGTTGGGAATATTGCTTCCTCGTCAAGCATGGGGAGGGATCAGAAAAAAAAAAAAAAAGAAAAATATAGAAGAAAGTTTCGTGATGGCCACAATATACTAGTTTTTCAGGTATCTATCAGGTAATTTATAATCATATTTTTATTTAAATATGTGTATCTATCAGGTAATTTATAATTATATTTTTATTTAAATATGTGTATCTATCAGGTAATTTATAATCATATTTTTATTTATTTTCAATTTCAATAAGAGGTTTCAGAATTACTACCAGTATATACAGTTTTTGATCACGTTTTAAATGTTTTAATTTAAGGAAAATATTATCGCTCATAATGCAATAATTTTGAAAAATATTTCAACCAACAATATTTTCTGTTTGACATAATATTATATTAAAATGTAAAACGTATTTTGGATAATAAAATCCTGTTTTTGTTCTATAAAATGTTAAAAATGTCTTTTTTTTAGGGGGGGGGGCATTCAGCAAGGGAATGTAAGAGGGGCGGCAAATTTGGTGCCTGCCCCGAGCGGCAGAAACCTACGCTACGCCGCTGTTGAGATGGGGAAAAATGTCTGTCAATCTGCCTGTCTGTCCCCCCCCCCCTCCCTCCCCTAATAACTTTTGACTGAATAGTCTGATTCGAACACCTTTTTTTGTTCGAAAGCTCTTGGCGACGACACCTCATTCCTATATTTCACTTTTTGATTTGAACAATTTTTCGTTTAATTTTGAACAGTTCAAAAAAATTAGCGACTACGGGGAAATTCAAGGCAATCTCGAACTTATAGGCGAGTTTACATCAAAACACTTTGTAAGAAAAAGCTTTTCATGAAGAACATGCATAGATAATATCTTTGATTTGAACGATTTTCCGTTCAATTTTGAACAGTTCAAATCCCTTAGCATTAGTGCCTACGGTAAAACTGGAGGTCAATATAGATTTCGAGTTTAAAAGCGGATTTACTTCAAACAACTTTTGACGGAAATAGCTCTTGACGAACAACTCCAGACTCTGACTCCGAGAGTTTTGCGGCACCTGACTCCGACTCCTGTTCCCGAAAGTTAGTCAGACTCTGACTCCCCGACTTCGACTCCGAACTCTTTGTCCCAAAATAAGTTCGACTCCGATTCAGCAAACATTGGCAGAGTTGCGGACTTCAAGGGAAAATGACAGATTCCAACTCCGAGCCTTAGACTTAAAAACCTTCGACTCCTGAATCTGACACTTTTATCCCAGAATGAGATTGATTCTGACTCCGCAGCCATGATTTTTACTGAGAAAAAATTATTCCTTATGTGATTTGTTTCTATTTTCACTCTAAAGTTTTAATTTATGTATTCAGTTTTCAGCGGATAAACTCGGAGTCCTTTATGTTTCTACATAAAGATATGCGCAGAGGATTTTTTTTTCTTTGACAATGAAAATTATTTCTTTAAGTTGACATTTTATTGTTTGTATTTATTTTGGAAAGTGCAATAATTCATTTAAAAAAATATTTTTTGGCAACAGGGGAAAAACAAACTTTTTTTTAATATAATGTTTTATTTTAATGAGCTTATTAATTTAATTATTTTTCTTTTTGAAAGCGTTTAAATTACATTTCTTTTTGATGGAAAAAGTGTATGTTTCTTTTTGATGGAAAAAAGTATTAGCTGTTTTGTTAGAAATGTGCTGCTATTTTGTTTGTTCTTTGATTTATTTTTTCTTTTACGCATCTAATCCTTTAGATGAGTAAGGCATATTTTATTCCTAGAAATCAGCTTAAAATATTAAAAAAATTATTTTTGAGACAATTTGCGATTTTAGCTATTTTTGATAATATTGATCAGATACTAGAAAGTAGATATTGGTATGCGGGAAGGTAACCTCGTTTATTTTAGACGGAACTTCTTGTTACTAGTTGCAGTCAAGAAGACTTTTTTTGTGAAAGTTTCATGAGTCTAGTCCGCTGCGCTGCCGTTTGGGAGCACTTTGATTTTTGAAAACTTAATTTATCGTAATACTATTTGTAAATGCTCACTTTTGAATGAATTAAAGTGTGTTTATTTAGTTGTATTTGACGCATGCGTTTAGGTTTAGGGTAAGATGTAAACTAAATGATCTGAGCGTTTTGCCACGCTTAAGTTCACTTCACATAGAGCAGGAAGTCCCCATATTGGCGAATATAATGTTCCTGCTTTCGACATTTACCATGATAAGAGCTAAAACATTGTTGCAGAGTGTTCTTTGTGCCAAAAAAGAATAAAAATCATTTGCGACGCTTGTTTGGAGGCTTGAAAAATCAATCTTACACTTTTTGATCAAGTATTTTGTTAAAAAAAAAGAAGCACAATTTGTTATTTTTTTTCTTTTATACAGTTCTTTTAATTCGTATTTATTATTATTACCAGTTTTTAAACTCATTATTACCTTTTTTTAGATGGTGTATTGGAGGGGGACGAAAGTAGGACAACAATTTAAATTCTGGTAAAATGGCATTTTAAAAAACTTTTTTTTTTTTTTTTGACCGGAAAATAAATTTCATTCAATGTACTTAAGCCACCATGCGCAGGTTTAGTTGGTGGTGCTATATATTATTTTTGGACTAATTGTCCGTAACATTATGTTAATTAGAGACCAAAAAGCTTGGGGGGGGGGGGGGGCGAAATATGACTACTTTGCCCTACTTTGATTTTTATCAGTAACATTTTTCCTACTTCTTGAAACCAAAAATTGAGAATATAATCAGAATGTGCCCAATTTGTCAATTAGTTGGTGGCAAAAAATAATTTTTGTGTTGTCGTCAATGTTTAAAAATTCTGAATCATTCAAAAAAGACCCTTAAAATAGCTAAATCAGAAAAAAAAAAAAACTTTTCTATGCATGTTTTTCACCAGGGGCTTTTCTCAACAAAGTTTGTTTGGAGTAAATTCGCCCAAGTTCAGGATCAATATTGATCTTATAAGTTTCTCCGTAAGCACTAACGTTAAGGTTTTTTGAACTGCTCAAAATTTAACGAAATTTTTTTCAATGGCCGCACACTTTTATACTTGAATGTCTCAATTGAGTTTTTTTCATTTGAATGTAACTTATGGTCTTGTTAAAAGACTTGTTTTCTAATTTTGATATTGGCAATGATTAAAAATCTTGTAACATCATACATCAACCAAGGCCCCACTAAACTTCGCTTACTCTTTTTGGCCGTGACAATCGCTGAAACTCATGGCGATAAAGAGGGCGCTACAGGGAATCTCTGTTTTCAAGTACGTTGCCATTGATTTGTGGATGCACAAAATTCCGTTCAGCTCTTCTTGCGGTCAAAATGGGTGACGTCCATTCAAAAATAAACAAACTTTGAAACGTTGACATTGATTGGTGGATGCATAGTATTCCGTTCAGCGCCTCTTGCGGTCAAAATGAGCAACATATGAAGTTTTGAATTTTTTGAGAACTTCAAGAGCGGGTTATAGCTACATCGGTTGAACACAGAGACTAATAACAAGATTATTATTAGTCACTTATTATTAGTTTATGGATTAACACAGAAAAAAAATCATAAATTGTCAAGTTCAATTAACCGTCAGCGCCATCTAGTGGGGCTATTCATCAACCAACCAACCAACCAACAGCGTAGAGTAAGTACGGTAAAAACTAAAGATGTGATAAGATGAAGTAAAGATGTGATAAATTTTGATGAAATTGAAGTGTCAAATGATGCGTTTAAGAACTCGTCTTAAAATCGCATTCCCTAACTGTTAAACAACAAGCATAAACTTAAAATGTCAGAAATTGTGAGAGAAAAAACGTCTGCATTATATCATCTTCTTTCATTGTGCTATAATTTATGGCATTTCCATTTTAACGCATTAAAGAGTTGACATTCAACATTCCACAACGCCATCTGTAAAAAACGTTAAAAGGAATAACAAACTTTAACAGTTTTCTTTATCTGACAAAAGCAGAAGTTTTATACCTTTTCGCGTTGCTTCACATGTTAACAATGTTCCAGAACAATAAATAAACAGATATCTTTAAAATGTTGCCAACGTCAATGCGAAATTTCCTTCCCGAAACGAGGTCGAATCCACTATTCTTGAACTTTTGACTCCCGAGAGCAACTATAAGACTGGGGGGGGGGGGGTACTCATACGACTATAAACCTAATTTTTTTTATAGTTATGCTTTCATTGGAGGTGAAAAGATCGCTTACGTATTTCACAAAAAATTGAAAGTCAGCAAAGAAGATTTTTGTTCAGGAATGATCGTTAGTATTCAGCAGGGAAGTTTGTGGTAGAGTCTCACAATGAGTCCTCTTTAACATTGTCCCATTTAGAAAGGGGGGGGGGGGATCAAGGACGGATACAAGGGAGGAGCGATGAGGGCGATCGCCTCTTCCTTGAGCGAGATACAGGAACCTTCTTCAGGTACACTTTCGATATTTTCCGAAGACGGTAATTTTATATTGTCTTTGTTGGTGTTAGGAGGAGGAGAGCTCTTCCCCGAAATTATCACAGTTCTTGAAAACTCAATTGTAGCCCATCTCTTATTACTCTGGGATAGGAACCAGAATTTTCTATAGGATTTTTTTCGAAATTGAGGTTACAAAACTTCAATTTTAGACGATCTTATATGATATTAGAGATAGGTCTTTTATCAGGGCTTCACTGAATATTTTTCGAAAGAAACACAACTTACTGTGTGGGACACCTTTTGATTACGCAAAGATAAGCGGATGGGTTCAGTACACTACTTCGAAAATTTTTAGAAAATAAAGTTTCAAAGGGTAAAAAATCGCCCCCTCCTTGTGAATTTCCTGGATCCGCCCTTGGGGGGGGGGGGGTGTAAAGGTGTTATATTAGGTCTTGAAGAAAAAGAGAGCACAAAAGTAAGGAAAGGAGTACCAAATATTTTTGCGGGGCTGCGCTGCTGCTGAGTCGGAAGGAAAATGACCGACTCTAACTTCAGGAGTTTTTGAGCATTCGACTCCAACTTTTTTCCATCAAAAACAGTCCGACTCCGCAAGCACTAATCATTGAGAAGGGACGAAAGCAGAGGGAGTGAAGCCTTTTCTTCTTGAAGCAAAGATCTCAAGTCAGGTGATATATTTTAAAGCAAAGGATTGGAAGAAATCAGGTTTATTTAACCAGTTTCGAGCAAAACATGTCAAGCATTCATCGTAGTTGAATCACGTGACTTAGGATCTTTGCCTCAGCTTTTCCTTAACCGATGATTGGACTTTGCTCCCTGAAGTTACTAATTCCTGCTCTAAGGCACTAACCGAGTTGCAGATTAAGAGGAAAATGGCCGACTCCGACTCTCAGAATATCGAACCCTCGACTCCCGACTCCTTTACCCCAAAAATCAATCCAACTCCGACTCCATTACCCTGTTTTTTTGTCATAAAAAGTTTCCAATCGCCATTGTTTCGTTTTTAATTTCTCCCAGAAAAATCCTTTTTCTTGTAGAACAGTTTATTAAGAAAGCTTTTATAGCTTCCATTGATGCTGTAAAAAATTGAAAGTGCTTTGTACAAAATGAGGGGCGGTGGAGAGCTTACATGTAGGGTGTTCAGACAAAAAGAAAAAAAAATACAAACATCGAAACATAGCTAGCCAGTTAATAATACCAGAGATTTAGCGAGATTTCGAAACATTGTGATGATATATACTAAAATTTATTTATATTGGCAGTTGAACTAAACTATAGGGGGCGCTGAAGTCTCTGGCTAATGGCGGCTGAAAGAGGTAAAACTAAGACCGGCTCATCTACGTAGGATATAACTTGTCCAATGAGGTAACCACCTTGTAAGAGCACAATTAAAACTGTAAAAGAAGCAGTCGAAATATTTTTACATAAAATTAGTAAAAATACGAGCAACGTGTACACATGTACAAATAAAATTATTTAAAAAAATATTTTGAACACTTTTTAATTGATTTTATTTGTACATGCATACAGGTTCGTATTTTTACTCACAATTAAAAATGTTTACCTCTTTGGCTATTTTCGTAAATCACCGCAAGGTGGTGTATTCAAGCTGTAGAATTGCGAATTACTTTGCTTAGTTTTACTCATTACATTTTATTCATCATTATTACTATTAATTGTAAATGTAAAATTTAAAAAATAAGTACGACAAAGTTCCAGTTTTCGTTAACTACTAAATATTTTTGAATGTGAATATGACTAAAGTTTCCACATTAGTTAAGACTGTTCGAAGCAAAGGGATGCAAGTGGACTGCTTAAAGTTTCGAGTATATCACGCATAAAGTTCAGATCCTAGATAGGCTTTCATTAAAAAAAAATAAAAATAAAAAAAAATTAATTTGAATTCTGAAATTTTGAATCCAAATTATGTTTTTCGCAATCACGAACTGAGACAGGACCCTACTCATTGGAGTTATTGTTTCTAGAAACGGCTTCTGTCCCCCCCAAGCCTGCCTCTCCTCCTGGGCGGTTACGTGTGCATAGTTGTGTGTGTGCGTAGACCTGTGTGTATGCACGTAGGCGTGTGTGAGTGCATGTGTGTGAAGTCGTGTGTGTGTATGTGTGTGAACGTGCGTGTGTGTAGGACATGGACGCCTCCGACCAGGAGATCGGATAGCTCAATACCGGAGCAGCCGCGCCGCGCCGCCAGCAGAGGACGGTGGGCGGTGGTGCTGCAAAGGCTTCTGGTCCAAGCTGAAAAAGGCACGGACACCAAAAACGGTCAAATGAGAACAATAAGCAATCGTGATTGCTCAAAAAAAAATCTAAATCATGCTGTACGGTAGCACCTACTTCTTGCCCCAAGACAGAGGAAAAGTCAAGTCCACCTACCATTTGTACAGACTATCTCCAAATTTTTAATTTTGTCCCTTACATCTCTCAGCTTCTCACTGCCCCAGTTAATCAAGTAGAACTTCAGACATCCTCATCAATATGAATTGATAAAAAACTTTGCTTTCTTTACAAAACTTTCATCAATTGCGTGTATAATATATTTTAAAGAAGAGGGGTTTATTAAAAATGGATTGCTTACATTTAAATAACAAAGGTTTTCCTTTTGCGCGCCATGGACCGGACAGTACTCTTTGAATTTGAATCGGAAATATCTGCTTCAACGAATGGTTTCCTTTCCGTTATTAAAAGACGGCCATGTATTGAAAGCGTCATTTCCTATTCATCATTTCCGGTATATAGTGTGACAATGAACTCCAACGTTGTGAATCAAACGTATATATTTGAGATTTGATGAGATTTTTGATATTACGAGGGTCATTCAAAAATTAAAGAGACAAATTGGTGTGGGGAGGGAAAAGACTGTTGGTTGTACCAGGGGTGGATTTACATTCTGTTCAAAGGGGTGGCGGTTGAAAACCGTAAAAGCCATTCCCCCCTCCCGGACGTACTATGTAGGGGGGCAGGGAGTCAATTGCCCCCCTTTCTTTGTCCTGTCTTTTAAATATAGTGCCCGTCGCTTATTAAAATCACATTCGTTCTGAGGGCATTTGATTTTATAAACCGGCTGATTTTATTAACCGGCATAGCTACACTTAAAAAAATAGAAGGATTTAAAATTTAACTATTCTAAAAAGAAATTAATTACGGTTATTTATATTTTATTTTTAGTGTTTCAAAACACAGTTGACATTTTAACGTAACATTCATGAGGGGTTTTTGTTTACACAAAGGTCTGAAAATATTGACTTATTTTTGTTTCATTAACAGAATTCGAAAAACAGATTCAACATTAGTTGAAAGTTCATAAAAGATTATGAAAGTTTTATCATTTCTTTCTCTTAGTTCTAAAGAGTATAGTATGGCACCAAGCGTTTTTTTGACATCTATTGAAGAGGGCAAATTTGACACTTCAATTTCCTCATCTTCCGAAGCCGATTCCTCCACTTTTTAGTGCGACATTACTTCAGAATCTATTATGTCTGTTGCAATTTTTAACATTATTATAATTGTCTTTTTAAATTTCTATCAAATACTTTCCAAATTCTTGATTTCATAAAACGGCGATAGTAATTTTATTAAAAGATGATTTTAACACGCTTTGATATTGTAATGATTCTGTCTTTTAAGAATTGATTTTAAAAAGCGGCTGATTTTATAATCTAGTGATTTTATAAGTGGCGGTTACTGTAGGTAATTCGTGAGGGGCTATTTACTAGGCGGTAAGTAGCCCCTCACGAATTTATCACCCCCTTGAAGTGCCAGATCGCCTCTTTTGGGACGATCACCCCCAGGGTTGGAAACCACTATTCTAAATCATAGCAATGTCTAATCATTCCAGTATAGTGTAGTCCTTGAGGGAAAAGGTTGAAAAACACATATAGAAATGTAAAAATGATTAAAGTTTAAAAAAAGGGGAGAGGGGCGAGCTTAGTTTCAAATTAAATAGTGGGTAACGCTGTCCATCCTGGACTACACTAACGGTCTAAAAGTAATCTAAGGCAAATTTGGGGAATGCACATGAGTAAAATAAGTAACGATTGCTAGTAATTTCTTCAAATTTATATTTTTGGTTAAAGAAAATGACGATCACGGAGGGGGGCGGTCTTTCTCCCTGGACTGCACTAACTGTCTAAAAGTAATCTAAGGCAAATTTGGGAATGCACTTGAGCAAAATAAGTAGCGATTGCTAGTAAATTCTTCAATTTTATATTTTTGGTTAAAGAAAATGACGATCACGGAGGGGGGCGGTCTTTCTCCCTGGACTACACTAATTGTCTAAAAGTAATCTAAGGCAAATTTGGGGAATGCACTTGAGCAAAATAAGTAACAATTGCTAGTAATTCCTTCAATTTTATATTTTTGGTTAAAGAAAATGACGGTCACGGAGGGGGGGCGGTCGCCCCAACCACCCCCCTAATAAATCCGCCACTGGGTTGTACAAGATAGATGCATTTGGAATCTTAAGTTGGCACCAATGGAATGAGTTCTAATCAGCTGATTGATCCCGTAAATCAGATCATATCCCGTAGAGTGCCTCCCCATCATATCTTGGTTTCTTTTAAAGAGATCTACACTTTACCGCATAAAAGGAACACTCCCACGAACATTAATCAGCTATATGCCTACCGTGAGAATCAATCCACAAAAACGACTCTTGATGCTTGACGTCATTCGACGTTCACAAAACGTTCTCTAGTAGTTTTAAATAGTGAGGTTCCCGAGGAGTGTAGAGCAAGGCTTTTATAGCTCCCCTTTAAAAAAAAAGGTTGAATAAAAATATAAAAACACGATTAGCCTCTTCTCGTCGTCTGCTAGAACATACACCACCTTCGCACTATGAATAGGGGAACACCCGTTCTTTTGTAGTGGAATACTCCACCCTATTCGAGCTCCATATTGTCCTGCCACTAACAGTACGCAGAAGCGTGAGAAAGATTTAATCGCACCCTCAACCCCCACGACCTTTTGTAATGAGACGCGAGGAATGATCAGATTTTATTGAAAGTATGAAAAGTGTGTTTTACGAGGTTACACCAGAAATAGTGGCGTAGATAAGGGGAGTGTCAACAACCGGCTCCGGACGCTCCCCGAAATCAGTGAAAAAAATTTCAAAAAATGAAAATATTAATTTTTTCACACACAATTTTCCAACTCATATGATAAAAGAAAACTCGAAATTTAATATATACAAGCTGTGTCGCCCAGCTTTGCACGGTCTATCTCGAAAATAAAAGTTATGTCAAGTGACGCGTGTTCAACAATCAAGCTTGAACAAAAAAAATCAGTAAAATTTTACGGTACATTGCGGAAAAATAACCAAAAAGGACACATTTTAAATTCCCCGATTTCAGGAAAAGCCTCAAAACAAAACAAAGAATTTTATTTGTTCATATTCGAGAAAAAAATGGCAACAGATCTTTCTTCTCAGTGATTTTCTTCATTGCTACAAATTTTAATAAAAGCATTGTTACGGAAAGTTGAGATGAAGCATTGAATAATAATTTGAATGGAGGAAACCTTCGAAAAATAGGGATTTTATGTCGAAATCTAAGCATCATAATAAATAGTTTTTAATTGATATCTCCGCTAATTATTATCAGAGAATTATGTAAAATAGTCAAGCATGAAGACGGGAAAGTTCGGAATCTATCGATACCTGATTCGATGGTCAGTTAGTTCATAGGCGTTCGAGAGAAGGGGCGTTACGGCAACAAGGGCGGGAGAAACAAATTTCTGCTATAATGGGGTCGTTTCCAAAATTTTAAAAGTTTTTTTTTTCCTGAAAGAGCATGCTTAAAAACATAGAATCTGACCATTTTATAAATAATTTGTTTAAGTTTAATAATTTAAAAAAAATAGTTAAATCGTTGCGCTTTCATTGTTTACGCTTCTGTCCAATGACATCACAAATGATGAAATGCCATTCAGTGTTGCCATTCACGGAGAAAAATATTTAATTTGTATCTTTACTCACGTGTATTGGCAACGATATGGTTGATAGCAAGCATAGAGCGCAATTTTAATTCGCTTCTTAATTATCATAACGTGGAAACGTGGTAGAAAGATGCGCCAAATTGCATCATTTGTGACGTCATAAAGACCACGCCTTGTTTGAAAAATTGGATATTTAAAAAAAATAATTAAAAAATAACTGTTGGGAAAATGAAAGTACTTTCTGGATCCACGTTATTTTTTCTTATTTTATTTTATTTTATTTATTTGTTTATTTATTTTTTTGCTTATTCTTTCAATTTCAGTGACAAAAAGTACCACTTTTGACTGAAGGAAACAACTCCATTGCTTTGTTTTGTTTTGCGAATATTCTGGTAAGCATCAGGGACCCAAACTTAAGGACCAAAACTTAAGGATCCCAAACTTAAATTTTTGGGAGGGCTCTCAATTCGCCGAATGGAACTCCACATTTTGCCGAATGATAAAATACGGATGCAGTTGCACATCTAACGGGTATGCAGATGCACAGGTAGGGGAGAGTGTTGTACCTTGGGCTCACTTTTCATATTTTAATTTTTAACATCAATTATTTAAATAAAATTGAAAATCAAAAAGCCACATTAAAATACCCATCACTTTTCTCTACAATATGTATATTTTTTTAATTCAGACAGTTTGAAAATAAAATATTGCTAGCCATTTAAAGTGAGAGTTTTCAACTGTCCCAAGGTACAACATCCTGTAGTACCTTGGGACATATCCTGCACCCTAGGACACTCTTCATTATTCAGGAAACAGCCATATACTTGAACTAATTTTGAACGAAAAAAAAAATAATTAATAAATAGAGGACCCGACTGACGTTGTTCTGTTCAAACTTTATAAATTGAAAAGTAAAAAAATTTCAATAAACCATCAAGTGTTTGAACCGTTCTATTGAAAGAAAATAAGTAAAAAAAAATGTTTTAAGATGCTATAGTGTCAGAATTCGTATATTTATTGCAACTTGATTTATCTAATGCCCACTGAGCAGTTGTTTTATTAACTCTTTTTTCTCTCGTACTTGATGGCTTGTTCTTTCAGCCATACTCAAAAGATAGAAAGCGTCCTCAGATATTAAGTGTAAAAATCTAACTACCCATCTAGAACAAACGGGGAATCCCGCTGCAACATCTTCCATATGAAAACGAATAAAGCATTCGAAAGGATATCGCTTAGAAAAATGATAAAGATAAAAACTGTTCTCTGAATGAGCGAAAATGACTCATCCCCCCCCTCCCAATGTGAAATAAACACATTCTTCAACTAAAATGATTAAAAACTCTTTAAAAACGAAAAACAATTCTTTTCAATTTGAAATATTTCGCCAAATAAACAACAAATACAATAAATTACATTAACAGTATCTTTAAAATGTAAACAAACAATCGCGCAACTCTGTTGTTTATAGCCAAAGTCGCCAAGCCACCACGTTACTGTAGTCCAGCCGATCAGTGAGAGAAGTCAACTCCGACCGATTAGCGGTTCGATCTTTTGAACCAAAACTTTTAAGCTTCATATATTGCCTAATTTGTTCTTTCCACTAAAGATAAAGATCTTCCACTGCACTTTTGTGTACAGAACTACCCTGTTGTAATTTATCTGGACGAAAATTAAATTTGTTTCGTCTTTAAATTCCATCATCTTTTCCTTTAATAATGTACTGATTAGTTAGATAATCCTTAAATTATTCTTGACATTGGTGCCACAACTCAGATGGATTTCAGCCGAGAAACGAATGTTTCTAGGTAGGGTACTTTCTGATCATTTGGTTACGAAAACCTAAAGCACCGATCCGGTCACATGGTTCAACTACGACGACAGAATACACGTTTTGAGTGAACCTTGCAGTATTTTACTTTAAAATATATCACGTGACCTAAAATCGTTGCTTTTAAGAAATGAAGGCTTCACTCTCTCTCTCTACGTTTTATCTATTCTCAATTGACATATCACATTAGGAAATTTCATTATAAAAAGCAGAGCTAGCTTTCTTATTGTCGTTCGGCAATGGATTAAATATTTATTTCAGTTCTCGCTCTACAATAGGTTAAAATAAATATTAATCATTTGGGAGATTTTACCATCCAATGTTTAAATTAATTAATTAATTAACAAAAACGTTTCCGATTCGATCCATCGCGCTTCGAAACCATGCTTGCCACAACTTAATTACGTACAAAAAATTTGATCAAAATCGGTCTAGCCGTATAAAAGCCTTATGGTGACAAACGTACGCACAGAAGATTTTTATATATTAAGATGAATCATAAATGATGAATCACTGAATTATTATCTAATATTAAATGTGTTAAAAGACTGCATCATATCAGAACATTTTTCCATGTTCCTAACGTATTTTAATTATTAAGATCCATGCACATGTTGCACCTTGAGACGTGTCCTAAAGGAACAATATGTTTAACTGTCCCGAGGTACAATCACCACGTGCTTTAAGAAAAACCAAATTCGTGGTCAATCTAGATACACTATCATTATTTTCTAATAACGAAAATACGAGGCATGTTTTTAAAGTAAGTACCGTTTTGATATAAAAAAAGAACGAGTACAGATAGAGCAAAGAAATTAATTGCACAAAAATCTACCATCCTTACGCTATTTTTTGACATTGCTCCCGTGATTTTCCAAGCATTTGTCATAGCGTGGTACAGGTTTTTGTATACCTATTCATAGAAAATTGCCGCCTGTGTAGTCAGCCATGGGATAACATGTTCTCTGAGCTCATTATTGCTGTTGTGCCACAGACCACCTACGAAAGACTTTAGATGCCGAAACAAATGAAAGATGTTGCGAGCGAGGTGAGGGCAGACCAGAGGATGTTCAAAAACGCCCCAGCCAAAGCCCTGTAAGAGTCCTCATGGTTGACTAAACGGGCGGTAACTTTTTACGAATAAGTATACAAAAACCTGCACCACGCTATGACAAATGCTTGGAAAATCACGGGAGCAATGTCGAAAAATAGCGTAAGGGTGGTAGATTTTTGTGCACTAAATTACTTAGCTCTATCTGTCCTCGTTCTTTTTTTTATATAAAAACGGAACTTACTTTAAAAACACGCCTCGTATTTAAAATACTTCTTTTTTATAACAAAATAAAATTCAGTTGATTAGTTTTACAAATACAAAGATAGAAAATGAAATAAAGATGAACATATACTTTGGAGTCACAAAATTTTCTTTATCTTAAAAAATCATCAATTTTTAAGTCTTTTGATACTGATTTTTACCTTAGTGGTGAAGGTTACTATTAGAGATTACAAAAAAAAAAAAAAAGCTACTAGAAATAGATTCTTAAAAATTAGCAGCGTTCCAAAGTACAACTCTCCCCTACCCCTACATCTAATGAAAAGGGAGGGACATTCGGTCATTTAAAAATTGCAATTATGTCTCCAAATTTGCGAAATCGTCCAGCAAAATTTGCCAAATGAGGAAATTTTTGGTAGGTCCCAGTGACCTCCTATCGGGGCGGGGACGCCCCAGGTCAGCATCAGGGCCCGACTAACTAAGTGAGGCCTTAAGCCCACAATAACTTGGGCTAAAACCCTGAAGGCTCAAAAGCTGAATACAGCGATTGATTTGCAGGTTTGAGGTCCCGTTGGAATACATTTTTGGAGACCCCTTTGTCTATTGCAGAACTTTGTAAATCATTTATCATGTACATTTATGTATCTCCTTCGGGGCCTCTTTTTATTGTGTCATGGTAAATTTACTACTGACAGAAGGAATAAAAATTCATCTTTAAGAAAGTTTAAATCATTTTTTTTTACTATTATTTTAAAAATGCATGTAGTTTTCTTTGTAATGCGATGCATAATTCTAGAATTTCGGGGTAACTTCGGAAGAGGAGGCCCAGGCTTAGTGGGCCTATGTGGTAATCAGGCCTGTGGCATCCACAGGGGGGGGGGGGGTGGATCATTGCGCAAGATGCGCCATCAAATTTTTTGGAAGGGATTCTTTAATTTTTTTTAAATTTATTTAGTTAAACTTATTGATTGATTTATTTTTAATTTAAATTATTTATTTCATTTTATTCTGTTTACATTTTATTTCATTTATTTATTTAGTTTGTTTGTGTGTGTATGTGTATGTCATTCAAAGTCAGAACTTTTCTAATAAAATAATGATAATCATAATAATAATTTAAAAAAATAATAAATAAAAATATTTTTTAAGAAATAAATAAAATAAAATAAATAAAGCAAAAAAAGGGGGGCCGAAAATTGGGGGGGGAGGGAATTCGCGCCATTGAACTTGGGAGGGATGGCCACCCCTGAATCAGGCCCTGGTCAGCATTAATAAAGAAAGTCCTTTACCGGGCCGGGAGATTTTTCCAGCAACGCAATTTCAAGAGCCCATCTCTCACGCTCGGCGACAACACGGAAGATGAAATCCGGCCAATCAGGTTGCTTTTCCCACCTTGCCTCTAGAAGATTCTTTTTTGTGCGCTCGAGCTTCTTTATTGTTGTTCAACTTTGGCCCCTGTTGATTGTTTGGGAGGTAGAGATGGGGACATCGTACAACTCAACAAAAAACGGGTGGGATCGACTCTTGGATGACTCATGGAAGATAAGCGGAGTGGCGGCGATCTCAAGGATGGAATGCATTCTAGAAAAATTCCAGGTTCCAGTAATGCTCGATAATAATAATTGAGAATTTTTTCTATTGATTTTTTTTTAAATACACCATACCTTTGTACAAATTCAACATTGTTAAATTTAACAAATTATGGGATAACGTATGTGAAAATTTACAAACAACCCACTTGGGTAAACATCCAATTTTCAGAAGAAAATAGTTTTGTTCAAACAGAAAAAAGTAGATAAAAATACTTACATAAATGTGATGAGAAAACAACAAATAAACCAAATAAAAATAAAATAGTAAAAGAATTATAAAGAAAAAGAAAAAACCTCTCCATTTCTGTCTCTTTTTTACTGCTAGTAAAATGCTTAATGCAAAAAAAAAAAAAATGTAGTTAATAGTACTGAAATTTAAAAAAAAAATATTCAAAAAGAAAATGTTCGTGGTCAATTATAATAGAAATAAGTTCGATAGTTTTCTTTTTTGCTGCAGGAAACGAATAATAGTTTTTTAAGTCATTTAAAAAAAGAAATTGAAGAAAAAATTGGAAAAATGTTTTTTTTTTTTTGTTTTCATTTGAAGGCCGCCTTCAAGAAAATTATAACTACATTTTTAAAAAACATGGAGGGACTGAAATTCAGAATAGTAAATTTTCGATGCCAGTTATTTGCAGCGGCGAATTTACACTAAACGTTAAATCCTGGTTATCAAATTTGCCATTTCAACTGCGCTTGCGCGCGGACTTAGCTTTTTAGGCTTTCTGTTTTAAGATTTCGTGTTGCTTGCTTATATTTAGGCTGAGCGAGAGTCACACCTAATTGATGAATGCGATTAGAATATTTTTACAGCGATTTCGTGATATATTATATGAAACTACGGATATGAATAAATGATAATCTTAAGAGAAAAATGACACTTCAATATTTATTAGTTAAGAAATATTTAACATAAATGTAAAACACGTTGTGTACTTCAAAAATGATTGGAATATTAGTACAAAAATCCGTCTTTTGCGGGCGTAAACAACTTAGTATTATACATTTTTATTTAGATTGAGGGTTCTGCTTTGTATTAGAAGTGATGCTGCAATTCTAGTACGCTCTTCTGAGGTTAAAAATTTGTTCCTGAAAAAGGACAGACAAATCAGACACCGAATCCATTAATAATTACGACGCAAAATTCAATCTTTACCGAGGCCTAAAAACTAAATCAGAGAAAACTTAGTGATTTCTAATTTTTATCTGTTGCCATCTCATATTTATTACCAAATTTAAAATGTTTGTAATTAATTTTAGCAAGATTTTTTAAATCAGCTAAGTCCGCACAAGCGCAGTTGAAATGGCAAATTTGTGATAACCGGGATTTAACGTCGAGTCGAATTTACCGTGTCGGATCTGTCGCAATTGCGAGGGGCCCTCATGATAAAAGGGCCCGAACCAAATGGAAGTCCGAAAAGGCTCATCTATATCTTTATGGAGAGAGAGAGAGCAGATTTTTTTTGTCTGTGTTTAGTTAAAATGTCATGGGTAGGGGAGAGTGTTGTACCTTGGGACGTTTGTACTTCGGTTGGGTTGACGAATTTCTAAGAATCTATTTTTAGCAGCCATGTTTTTGTAATCTCTAATAGTACCTTAACCCTAACTAAATGGTGCCACAATAAAAATCAGCAGCAAATGAGTAAAATTGACGATTTTGTGAGAGAAAATAATTTCATGACTCCAAAGTAAATATTTTCTTCATTTTTATTTCATTTTCTGTCTTTGTATTTGTAAAATTAAATTTTATTTTGTTATAAGAGAGAAGTACATTAAATAGTTTCGTTATTAGAAAATAATGATAGTGCATCTAGATTGACCATTATTTTGTTTTTCTTAAACCACGTGGTGATTGTACCTTGGGACAGCCAAACACATTGTACCTCAGGACACTTCCCAAGGTACAACATATGCATGGCTCTTAATAATTATGTTCAGGAACATGGAACACTGTTCTAATCTTATGTAGTTTTTTAAATACATTTAATGTTAGATAATAATTCATTATTTATTATTCATGATTTATTTCATTACCATGAATTTTTTTTTGTGCAAAATTGGTTCAAGTAATGGCTGTTTCCTGAATCATGAAGACTTTCCCATAGTACAACAGGATGTGACTCAAGGTACAATAGGATATTGTACTTTGCGATAGCTTGGAACTTTTACTTTACACTAGAAAGTAGCCCTTCATGGTATGACGAGTGAAAATTGTTTCTACATTTGTTGAACGAAGCCATTGCCTGTTTGGTGATATTTTTACAGTTGAAATTTTAACCCTAACACCAGTGGATTAACCCTAAACTCCAGTAGATAGCGTCAATTCGCATCTCCAGAGCTCGAATACGCTACCTTGCTGTGATTTACAATACTACCGAAAAGTTTAAAACATTCCATTCCACGTGTTGTCGTTGTTTTTTTTTTGGGGGGGGGGGGGTAAAATACAGGCTTTAGGTAGTTTATAGTGTAATGTAATTTAATTTCATAACAATAGAAAAGAAAGCTTCCTAGAAACACTATGATAAATTACTGTCAGTCACTAATCTTCAAAGCAAGATTATAAGTTACAGCATTTTTTTTTACATTTTTCATCCGCAATTAGACAGTGGCTGCAGCGCCCCCTATAGTTTATTGGAGTTGCAAATTGTTTTGGTTCCTTCGTTTTCCTAAAATGACAGTCTTACCAGTAAAACTGTTAAGTCGCCGGATCCAATTCAGCCTTGTCACAATGAAGCTTTTCCATGCATATCAAACATTACCAAAACATATTATCAAATTATTATGCCGTGGTTCGAGTTTCATTGTTGAAACACGCGGGTTACTTTATCATCGGCTATTATTTATTTGAGGATGGCTGGCAATATTTTATTTTCAAACTGTCTGAATTTTATAAAATATATTGCATAGAAATATGTTGGGGTATTTTAATGGGACTATTGCATTTTAAATTTAATTCAAATAATTGATGTTAAAAATTAAAATTTGAAAAACGTACAACACTCTCCCTTACTCCGACCGCTTACGTGATAGCTTTCCTACCAGGGGCGTAGCTAAGGGGGGGGTTTTGGGGACAAACCCCCCCCCCCGAAAAGTTGGTCTCAAAAAAAAAAAAAAGAGAAGAAGAAGAGAGAAGAGAAAGAAAAAAAAGGAAGAAAAGGAAAAAATTCCAAGCGATTATACATATATATATATACACATATATATATATATATATATATATATATATATATATATATATATATATATATATATATATATATATATATATATATATATATACATATATATATACACATATATATATATACATATACATATATATATATACACATATATGTATATATATACACATATATATACACATATATATAAATATATATATATATATACACACACACATATATATATATATATATATATATATATATATATATAAAAGAAGTAACCCCCCCCCCCCCCCCGAAAGTCGGGTCTAGCTACGCCACTGTTTCCTACGCACGAAAGTTAATTTTTTGTTACAAATTTACGGCTAAATCATATCTACAAGAAACAAATACTCTAATAAGCTAACTTCTTCGAATTCACAACATTGTCAGAAAAGAGAAACCTTAAAACAAGTAAAAAGCCTACTTTTTTCTTCTATTATGAGACCTGTTTTTCAAACCAAAAAAAAAAAAAAAATCTCTTATTTATGTGCACACGTTTTTCAATTCTCTCATCACCTCGATTTATTCTTGCTCTCTCAGCCATTTTAAAATAAACTCGCCATTTACTTTCAAGATGGATTCTTCAAGAATCACTTCCATCAAAAACCATTCTTGTGAATCCTTCTTGTATTGTTTGGGTTTTATGTTTATTTTCGTTTTTCCGTACTCCTATCTCCTTCATCACAGCTTTTCAACACATCATTTGAATTGCTTTACAAGAAATGTTGAAAGAGAATGGAAAGAAGTTTCAGCAACTGAAATAAATAACTGAATCTATCACAGTCGAAAAAAAACTGATGAAACCAAGAGCTAGGATTATAATAGATTTGATTGTGTCGAGGTAAAATATTCAAACGTTGTTAAACGAGCAGATTTTTTTTTCCTTTCTAATCTTTTTGGTATGAGTAACAGGGGTGCCCACAGGGGGGGGGGATTATTGCGCCATCAAATTTTTTTTGGGGGGGAGGGGTTTTAAAAACTTTATTTATATAAATTTATTTAGTGATTTATTTTTAATTTAAATTCTTTATTTTTTTTATTTTATTCTGTTTATATTTTATTTCATTTATTTATTTAGTTTGTGTGTCTGTGTGTGATTGTGTATGGCATTGGCTTAGCACAGAACTTTTCAAATAAAATGATAATGACGATAATAATTAAAAATAAATTTAAAATTTTTTTTAAGTAAATTAAATTTTAAAAAAAATAAAAAGTAAATTAAATAATGAAAAATAAAAAAAAGTTAATTAAATAAAAAATGTTTTAAAAATAAATTAAATAAAAATATTTAAAAAAATTAATAAAATATGAAAAGAGAGCTAAAAAATAAAAAAAGGGAAAGTGTGTTGAGAAAAAAAAAATTTGGTGGGGGGGGGGGGGAATTTCCGCCATTGAACTTGGGGGGATGTGCACCCCTGATGAGTAAATTTGAGTAATAAGACGTAGCAAAATGAAATAGTTTGTATGAATATCTACATTTGTTGAGATCCGAAGCATCAAAGTGCAAAGATTTTCCTGTGTAGATGATACAATTCATTCCGTAAAATTAAATTTATAAAAATTTACATAAAACTTTGATTGCTGTATATCTAGTATTTTTAGAGTGCGAATTCATGATGACGTCTAGAATATTCAGAGGTTTTATTTTTCCGTTATAGATTTGATCTGCTTTTCCTAAAATACTCAATTTTACGCCCTATTTTTCACAGGGTGGAAAATTAAGAGACCGCTCAAAATTAAGCTACAGAGACCTGCGAACTAATACTGGAAAATCTCATGTGAGCTTAGCACTTCTTCGTTGTGGGGTAGTTTCATAAAATTATGACTTATGAGCAGGGCCGCAGACAGGGCCGGATTAACGTCTATTTACGCCCCTAGGCCAAACTTAGAGATTACACCCTCCTACTCCCTTCACATATTCGAAGTGTATCGAAATCGTATCCCCTCCCCCCTCTTCTTTCTCAGAGGCGTAGCAGCGTCCGGGAGATAAGTGAAAATTTCGCGCCCCTTCCCCAGTTTGAAAATCAAGGGATGGGTTTCATTTTCAATTTTCCCATGGTTAATGTTCAAAAGGGGGGAGGGGCTGTGGATTTGCCGGTGCACTCCAGAAATTTGCCAAAATTGACGCTTCAGAAATGCAATTTTAGGCCATTTAACTCGAAGTAACGGTCATCTTTGATGATGTTAGAGAAAGGGATCGGTTAGTGAACTCTCCCCCTCCCTTTTCGAAATTAAAGTCATAAAACTAAGTTTTTGAAAAACTTTAATGATGCTGGGAGACAACGAAGAAATTTAGGTCCTAAAACAATTTTAGAGGATTTTTTTTTGATGAGCGGGTTGCTTTAGCAAGGAACTTATTTGAAATTAAAGACTGCAACATTCGAAGACAACTTTTATGATGTTAGGGAAATGGATGGGGTTAAGCCATTCTCCCCCAGAAACTTTTCGAAATTAAAAACCTAAATACTTTATTGTGAGCCATCTTTAATAACAAAAGGAGGAGGGATGGAATTGGGTAACTCTCTTCCGTAAATTTTTCGAATTTAAAGTCCTAAAAACAAAGCTTTAGACAATTTTAATAATGTTGGAGAAAGGCTGAACTCTGCAGCTATCCGGATTTTTTTTTTCTTTTTTTTTTCTAAATTCAGGTCCTAATCTTAGGCGATTTTAAATGAGTTGGAGAAGGGGGGAGGGGATACTGAAGTCAAGGTCACTTCCCTGGAAAATCTTTGGGCTTGAGGACTTAAAAACAAAGTTTTAGACGATCTGTTATGATATGAAGCCTTTGAAAAAAAAAACTCTAAATATGCATTTGTAGGACTTCTAATGCATCTGATGGTGCTGGGTAAAGGGATTGGGTTTGAGGACTCTTTTCCGGAAAATTTTCGAAATTTTAGACCATCTTCAAAATGTTAAGAAGAGGAGGGGGACCCTCCTGCACAGATGTTCAAAAGTTGAGGTCCTATGAAAAAAAATCTCGATAATGTTCGGAAAATATAGAAACACTCGGAAACTTTTTGAAACTAACGTTTCATAAAAAGCAAACTCAGAAAAACTTTGAAGATGCTAGTAGAAGTGGGTTGGGGGAATCTCTTCTGTAATTTTTTTCTGAAATTAAATTTATAAAATTCGCAATTTTAGGTTACCTTTGGTGACGTAACATGATGGGATTAGGCTCAGAAAACGCCTCCCTCCCCACATTGCTTCGTCCCGAAATTTTCATTCATTTCTTAAAATATATTATCAAACATCTTGCCTCAATTTTTTTTTCAAAAACATTTAACTGTTTTGGTTTTCCATTGTGAAATTTTCAAATTTTCCGCCTCAAAATTTTTATTTGTTTGGAACAAATGTCTGTAGCCCAAGGAAAAAGCTTTTACCGGTTTGAGCTGAGATGATATTTAGCAGTGATATCTGAAGTATTTTTTCCTCTTTTTATTTACATTTAGATATCATGACTCTTGAATTCCTTGATAGTTTCATTTTTTACCTTGAAAATATTTAAAACTGCTGGTCTCTCTCTGTAAATATATTTAATTTTTCTTTTATTTTTATCAACTTTGTTGTGATGTAGATGATGTTTTGAAAAAAAAAATATTCAGAAAAATAATATGTTGGAAGTGAAACCCAATAACAGAGGTAATTATGAAGGAAAAGATAGAAAATTCTGTAAAAGAAATTATTTATTTGGAAACTTGTATGCAATGCTTAGTGTGGAGAACTAAAGCAGACTATGGTGAATATTTTTTGTACAAAATAGGGGATATTATTGGCAAAGGCCGCAGGAGGTCACTGTGAACTCCCCAAAATTTCCTTATGCGTCAAACAATGTCTGACAGTTTGGAGACAACATAAAAATATTCTTTAAAGGGATGTCTATTGTCTGTTTTCGTTAGATTTTGCTACACGTGCAATTATGCATATTCGTGTTTTGTCATTCCGTAAAATTTGAAACTTCATTCGGTAAATTAATAATTTCATCCCTTCAAAAATTTAAGCTTCGGGCGCCGCTAATTATTGACTGTCAAAACTAAACATGAACTAATAAATTATTAATTGCAAAACATATACTTATTGACATGATTTAAAGACATCAAGAGAAAAATTGTTTCATAAACAAGTTTTTTACATTGAACACTTTCTATATCATAGCTTTACCGAATTTTGAAATCATTGTTCAAATCAAAGATATTGAAAATTTAGTGTCACCGGGTTTTGAAAACCAGTGGGGGTGCTCAAACACCGAGCACAATGGACCAAACAAGGGCAATTTTTCAGAGCGTATAACTCTCAAGAAAATGTGCTTCAGTTTTATAAACAGAAACACTAGGCGGAAAATATCTTATTTTACTTCGGGTTTTTACCACAAAAAAATTTTACGAGAAAAAATAAATAAATTAAAATAAAATAAAGTAAAATAGAATGAATTAAATTAAAGCAGAGAAAATTTTAGTGAGAATCAAAACACAAATAGTTTAGGAACGAAAACACAACAGTATAATTTGTTCTTTTTGTTAAGCTTAGCTAAATATTTAAAAATTCGTCCCTTTTTGTATGGCCTCTTTTTTCTGCTTGTATAAAAAGGTTTTCATCAGTTTTCTGCTGATAGTGGGGGTGCCCGGCACCCCCGCAAATATTGGGGGGGGGGGGTTGCTGGAGCATCGCAGCGCCCTCGGAGTCGACGCCCCTAGAAAATTATCTGTTTTGACCAGAAACAGTACCTAGACTCAAGCATTACGCCCCCTCTCTTCTAATTGCTTTTTTCTGCTCAGTGGTAAGGTCCCAATCAGTTCTAGCTGTATTTTTACTGTCCAAATACTAGCATGCCACTTTCCTTTTACTTTTCTAATGAGCTGTTCATTTTTTTCTCCTCCTGGATATGCGCCCTTTTTAGCTTGCGCCCCTAGGCCAGGGCCTAGGTTGGTCTATTGGGTAATCCGGGCTTGGCCGCAGAGAGCCAAGGCGGGCTCCTTGTCAGTTATGTCGCCGGGCCCATCTCGCCCTTCAAAAAAAGAAGAAAACGAAAAGAATTGAAGGGAAAGATAAGAAAAGGGGGAAATAAGAATGGGGAGGGGAAAGAAAAGTGAAAAAATAAGAAAAAAAGGGGGAGGGGGAAGGAAAAATATCAAAACTGTTTTCTCGAAAACAATTAACTTTATTTAAGTGCCTCAACAGCAGGTACCAAAAGAGTAAATTTTACTTAATCTTTACGTTTTCTCTTATACGGAGCCCCCCTTCTCTTTCTTTCCTCCTTTCTTTTTTCTTGTCTTCTTTCGTTTCTCTCTTTTTTTGTGTCAGTGCCGGGCCCCCCTCCCCCCCCCCCAAGGCCCGGGCAACTAGGTTTTGACTAGGCTGACATGGCCTCTCGTCGGGCCTGCTTGTGAGACTTCGAGAAAAAGTCATCTGTTTGTTGCAAAAAATTGATTTTCACAAACAGATTCAAAGATCCTTCATTGTTCCTTTAATTTTCAAAAACAAGAATGGAAGCAATCATCATTACTCGGCTTGGAATACTATTTCCTAATCAGCGGTGGCAACAGTTCAATTCATCAGACGATTTCTCCCAACTTTCACCGAGCGCATCAACCCATTAACGAGTGAAATATTCCGGGCACAATGCATGACAGACACAAAGCAACGCAAACAAAAGACAATGATATTTACTTTTTCTCTGTTATTAAAAGCGAGAGGTGGCATGAGAAAAGGTCAGGGTAGGTGAAACATTCGAATTTTTCTTCGCAGAAATATCAGAAGACTTGGGTAAATGGGCCACGGGTATTGTTTTCATTATCTTTACGAACGTATTTGAGGCTTTGAAAAGCCTGCCTTGAACTTTTCTCGCGCTGATAGCATTCTTTCTGAATAGGTATCGGAAATTGGGAACTATTAGCTCGTAGTTTCATTGGTGTAAATAGCTGTTGATTTTACCAACAGTCCATGGTGCGGTATAACCCAGTATTGAGGCTCATGAACCATTAAACACAAAACAAACAAAAAAAATTAAAAAGGCAAACAACACGAACTTCGATTGCAGCTGGATTTTAAAGAGTCTAAGTAATGAATTTCAAAATTTAACGCTTTGAAAAGCCTGCCTTGAACGCTTCTTGCGTAGCTCTTTCGGTGTAGATATCGATGATTAGGATCTATTGAGGATCTGGTCCCATTAAATGCAAAACAAACAACAAACTGTCAATGCATCTAGTGTTTTTTCCTCCGAAAGTCTTTAAAAGTAATAAATTGCTAAGTTTAAGGCTTTGAAACATTCAGGCCCGACGAGAGGCCATGTCAGCCAAGTCGGAAACTAGGGGTTCGGACCTTAGGGGGGGCAGCGGCACTGATGAAATAGGAAGAAAGAAAAAAAAAGGGGGGGGGGACTTTGAATTAAAGAAAACGTAAAGATTAAGTAAATTTTACTACTCTTCGTATTGACTGTTATGGCACTTACAGGCCCGACAAAAGGCTATGTCAGCTTCGGGGGGGCGCAGTGACACTGACGCAAAAAAGAAAGGAAGAAAGAAAGAAAAAATTGAAAGGAAAACAGAAAAAAGAGAAGGGGGGCTCCGAATAAGGGAAAACGTAAAGATTAAGTAAAATTTACTCTTTTATTATTTGCTGTTGAGGCCCTTGAAATAGATTTGTGCTTTTTAGCAAACAGTTTTGTTTTTTTTTCTCCCCTCCCCCCTTTTTTCCTTTCTTTCCCTCCCTTTTTCTTCTTTGCCCCCTTTTTCTTCTTTGCCCCCTTTTTTCTTCTTTCTCCCCTTTTCTTGTTTTCTTCTTTTTTTGGGGGGGGGGGCGGGAGGGGCACGACGACATAACTGACAAGGGGCCCGCCTTGGCTCTCTATGGCCCTGGAAACGTTTGTCTTTAATTTTTCTTGTGCAATGCTTTCGGTTAGAGGTATCGGAACTTGGCAGATTCTAGGTCTCGCAATTTCTATGGTGCAAGTTTTAGTAGTAGTAGTAGAACAAGTAGCTGCAGATTTTAGCAGCAGGAAAATTCCTTCGCGTAGTATAACCCATTGAGGCTTCTGAACCATTAAATACTAGACAAACAACCGATTTAATAATCAAACAACAACAGACTTTGATTGCATCTGCATCTGGTCTTTTGAAGTCTTTTAGGTAATGAATTTCAAAATTTGAGGCTTTGAAAAGTCTACCTTCAAATCTTCCAGTTTAGTTCTTCCACTTCTAAAATAGTGAGCTATCTGTTTCAGAATTATGTATCTGATTTCGTTGTTGTCAATATCTGAAGATTTTAACAGCAGCAAATTTCCCCGGCTTGACCTAACCCATCACGTCATTGAACCATTGAACACAAAACAAATAACTAAACAAGCAAACAACTACAAACTTTGGTTTTTAGTTGTTTGCTTGGGTTAAAACAAAAACAGTTTTTTTTCCAAATTATTTTTTATTTTAAAATTGTAAGGCTTTGAAATATCTGCCTTAATTTTTCTTTCTTGTGCAGTTCTTTCGTGGCAGATATCGAAAATTGGGAGTTATTAAGTATTACTCGTAATTTTGCGTGTTATGTAAATGACAGTAAATTTTAACTAACTAACAAATAAGCAACCAAAGAACCACAAAGCTTTGCATTTTGGACTTATAAGTGTTTAAGTTATGATTTCAAAAGTTAAGGGTCTCAAAAGTGTGTCTTGAAGTCTTCTTGCGTTGCTTTTTTTTTTTTTGGTTATGTTTCGAAAATTGGGAGTTTATAACTTAAGGGCTGTCTATAAATGATTTTACTCATTTTCTCAACATATTTAATCCCTCTCCCTTCGTCACAAAGTGTCAAACATCACCATATCCACTACCCTTGTCACATGTCTTGCTATATTTTATGAACATATTGGTAATGAAAAATGCTTTAATTTCAACCAAAATTTGTGATGTTACACTTCTTGCTACCCCTTCTTCCCAATGTTACAAACTCTCACAAAATCACGAATCTCCCCCCCTTTTCGTAAACTATCACCAAAGTCACGAACCCCCCTCTCCCTTCGTGGCATCATTAATGGACGACCGCTTGAGGGGGGGGTCATCAAAAGCGATGTCAAACTTTTTCAAAAACTTTGACCCTCTCTGTCACAAAGTGTTACACTTCGCCATACCCCCCCCCCCGTATGTCACATGTTATGATACTTTTTATACATATTTTTATAATTTGTCACACTTCTTTCTATCCCCTCCCACCCCCTTATCACCGAGAAGATCTTGCAATCATTCGGGCCCTGAAGGATGGCGCTTATATACCCCCTTATCACAAACTGTCACAATTTCTCGAGCTCTGATCCCCAAATCTGTGATCCCCAAATCCATTTTATAGGCAGCCCCTTATGCAGATTCAAAACTCGGTGGCGACCTAATTTTAATTTTCATTTCGCTTTGTTTACGTTTATGCAACAAAATCGCTTAATATACCTTCAAAATACCAACTTAAATGCGTGTTAGTTTACAACATAAATACCACATTTGACATCAATTTATTTTCCCCAGCAACAACTTCACAGTAGAAAGTAAAATAACGACTTCCCGCTGCGAACAACCGCCAGAACAAAAACAGATATCCATTTTGTTCTAATTATAATGCTAAAAAACAACAGGATCACGTAGCGATGAAAATAACGTGACGCCGCACACTTTTGTTTTGAAGCGATCCAAAGAAGAAAAAACCAAAAAATGACACATCCCAGTATAATTAGGTCAAAAACGGAAGGTTTCATTTCGAATTCCAGTTCCGGCTTCTGATTTACCGTATAACAAACAAGCAATTAGTTACGTTGAATATCAATCATTTCCTAATATAGGTAGGAAACTGACAGTCTCTATTTTTCGACACAACCGCAAAGTCCGAAAATTGGAACATGTCATTTTTTTCGTTTGTTTCCTTATGTTTCTTTTCGAAAATGAAATTCTAATGAATGAGTGGAAGTAATGAAATTAAGAAATTGTATAATGTCGGGGAAATGATAATTAAACGTCATTTAGATAAACGGAAGGTGTCGAAAAGGATTAAGTGAATAAGGAAGACCAGGACATTGGATCGTGATCTTTTAAGTACCTTATGATAAAAATAATTGTGTTGCAGTAAAAAATTTTGATCCATTGTTTTCCTCGTGATTGTTAAGAAATATAAATGTTTCCTGTTTGTTCAGATGAGCTGTTCTAAAAAAAGTCAGTGTTTCCCTCTGGCAGGCAATATAAGAAACAATAAAATGAAAAAGACATTAAGACTGACAAATGATATAAGCAGTGGCATACCTAGCATGGGTGATATCCGGGGGTGATAATTTGGGGTGTCACCCCCCCTCACAAAAGCAAATAAATAAATAAATAAATAATAATAATAACAATCTATGAAAACATGACATGAAATTCATACAATTTTCAGTAAAAACTGCATTTGCCTCATAAAAAAAAAGAAAAGAAATAGGTGGGGGTAATGTGCAAAAGACAAATCAAAACTATGAACGCTTCTTAAATAACTCGTCCTAGACACAAATGTGCAGGCCGCAGAGAGGTCAAAAAAGTAAGCGCGGTGTAAGAAATTGATTGCCTTTAAATTATTTCAAACGTATCTTAAACACAGGCAAAGATAATGGGGTTCACTTTATTGATATAAGAGGAAATCACGACTTACTATAAGTGTTGACAATAATAACCTAATCGTGAGTTTAGTATTCACCCATGATGTGGGGTGGAAAAGATGGAAAGCGGGGGTTCCCCCCGGAAATTTTTCAAATTTGTAGTCTTAAAAATACATTTTAGCTTCATATTTTTCAAAAACTTGCAATTCCACTTTGGTTGTCACCCCCCAGACGGGTGACATCCGGGTCGAAACGCTCGTTTTCACGATCAGCTGCCATTTGCCTCCAGTTCGGTTACTGTCTATTCCAGACTGGTGAGTCCATATCCAGCCGGTCGAAGATCCTCCGTGCTCGTTAATAGTGACTGGGGTACGTTAAATATGTCGAGCTCACTTAGTTCTCCAAGGGGGACTGCTCGGCTTCTGGTCTGGATCGTAAAAACAGAGTTGTCTTCAAGGCCCCGTCCAACACACTGTAACAAATTTCGGAAACGTTTCTGGATACATCGGAAACGTTTCCGAAATAGTAGGAATCCTTCATCCAGTAGCGAACTCCTCATTATTCAGAAAGCTTTTTGTTATTTCAAGAAATCTAGAAGCGGAAGTGATGACGCAACGCTTCGAAACGTATTTCATCCTTCCAACACGAGCGCCAATGAGTCGGAAATATTTTTTTCTTATCTATGGTTGCTGCAGTCAGCAACTGTTTAGCATTGGATTGCTTGTTATTTCTTGTCTAGAGAGTAGCAAAATATGCCGAAACTAATTTTACGCCTTTGCATTTTGGACTGCCCTTGATTTTTTAGACGATGTACGCAGCTATTAAGTTAGTTAATAACCATTTGCTTCTTTACAATTTCCAGTGCTACTATAATTAGATATATATTGTGTGTTCAAGCGTGAATAGTTTCAACACGTTTATACTTAATGAAACGAACCCTTTGGATTACTTATTCAGTTGTAATGGAGGTACTTAGATTTTCTTCCGCTCATGTTCACTTGTAAGTATTAATGAATATTTTAAAACATGTTGTTACATACATTTATATTTTTGTTGATTTGCATTTGATAAGGCTCCAATTGTAACTGTTTTTGGGTTTATCGAATTAATTTAAAGTTATCCTACATACCTATGTGCGCGGTGTACTATTTGTTGTAACCAACTGAAACTGATTAATTACGAAAAAGAAAAAAGATTTATACTTGAGAAGCGATCACAGAAAAGTTATTTCGAAATACTTGGATGTACATACATTTTGGTTCAAAAAGAAAAAAAAATCAATTGTTTAATTCATTAAAAATATGGTAATGTAAATGTTTTCTAGTATTGTAATATGCTTCACAAAAAATGTGCCAGTATTATTTATCTTTTTTATTATAATTTATTCATTCATTTAAAAAATATTTATACCGTTAGAAAATGACCCAGTTATCTATTAGTAAGCAACATAGTTATGCAATTAATTCATGTGCTTATTCATTTTGTTAAATGTGGTTGACAATAAAAAATTCCTTGACCTCACCAATTTCTCTGTTGGTACTTTTCGGTACACTTTGTACGTCAGAGAATTTGACTTGAGGTGAACGAATTCCGGAACGCGAAGGGTAGGTAAGTTCTGTCAAATTTTATTCGAAAATAAAAGCTATCAATATTGATACAAGATATGTTTTTAAGTTCTGCATTAAAAATACAATATGTTGATAATTTTGTCTTGAAAATATTGAGAGAAAAACTGAAGTTTAAGATTATTTAACAAACAATCTCACTTTTGAGAAAGCACCCCCCTCCCCTCCCCTGACGATTTTGTGATTAGGAATGAAACTACTATATTATTTCAGAAATTTTCAAAAATTTATAAATTTGCATATGTTATGCTGTTAACCATGCTATTTGTCATTAGAAATTCAGAAAAAAAAAATCCACGAATGATTCTAAAATTGCTTGTTTCATTGCTCTTATATATGAAAGAATTGAAACTGATATGGTATGCAATACTATAGTAAAGAATTATATTTTAGAAAAAATCACGGAAAAAGGATTCCGAAATTCTCGGAAACGTTTTTGAAAATTGTTTGGAGAATTCCGAAATACTCGGAAACGTTTTCGAAACTTTCATGAACCACAGCTGCACAGAATACACAGAAACATTTCTGGAAATTACGGAAAGAGGATTCCGAAATACTCAGAAACGTTTCTGAAAGTTACAGAAAGAGTATTCCAAAATACTCAGAAACGTTGAAAGAGGATTCCGAAATACTCAGACACGTTTCTGGACATTATAGAAAGAGAATTCCGAAATACTCAGAAACGTTTTTGAAAATTTCATGAACCGCAGCTGCACGATATACTCAGAAACGTTTCCGGATTTTTTTTACAGTGCAGTGTGAGTGGTTAGAGTCAGAAGCACCTTTATCAACAGAACATTGGTGGCAGAGTCGCGATTCTCAACACATCCATTATTTTGATAACTACCTGTAGATGGTTTTGGCTTAAATAGCGCTGAAGTAGAAATTAGTTTAATATTTGGTTTAACTTAATTTGAGGCAACGAGAAGCAAAAGGACATAAATGACAAAATTAAAAATTCGGAGATAGCCAGTACAAGTGGTAGAAGAACCTCTCCTCCGTCTTGGGATCAGAGATAGTACTAGTACCCCTAGTAGGTGCTGCTGTACAGCATGATTTAGAAAAACTTTTCAATGAAGTGTACAAAGGACCGGAACTTAAAACGCGTTTCACTCAAAACTTTAAAATGTCCACTTACATCCCTTTGCTTCTCACTGCCTCATCTTTAATAATAATAAAGCTGCAAGTCTCTCTGTCTGTCAGAATCTCTGCGACGCTCATAGCGCCTAGCCCGTTCTGCCGATTTTCATGAAATTTCTCACAGAATTAGTTTGTAGCATGAAGGTGTGTATCTCGAAGCGATTTTTCGAAAATTCGATATTGTTCTTTTTCTATTCCAGTTTTAAGAACAAATTCCCGAGCAAAATTATTATAAGATGGACGAGTAAATTACCAAGTTATCACGACGTGGAATCGTAACATGGACAAGCCATTTGGCGAGAAATTCATTATCCATTATTTGTAAATATACAGGCGAACCAAAAGATCTTTTAATTTTCTACTACGGGCAAAGCCGTGCGGGTGCCACTAGTATGTTATATTTGTCTTTAAATTTTCTGTTTTTCATTCTTAACACAAAAGAAAGTAAGTCAGGTACACAAATATTGGGTTAATGTTCATAATTAAAATTGTAACATAAGTTGCTTTCCTAGTCCTACGTACCTCGGACACGTTGCTACCCTTTGCAAAGTTCTGTTAAAATTTTAAACTAAAAAAAGTTTATAAATCGAAAGTTTTCAAGAAATCTGGGATGGTGTGAAATATTTAACAAAATGTATGGTAGAAAATCAAATTTCTCATTTATTTTTTTAATGAGATAAGAAATGAAAAGTTAAAAAGCGGATCAGCGTGCCTTTTTCCTTCTTACGGAATGAATTGTAATGAAAGCTATGAAGTACAATGGTGGGTAAAAAAAATTGCATCACCCGCGCCGCAAAGGAGAAGAATATCATCCTAATTGCATTCAACACATAGTCAAGCATCCCGTATCCCAGATGATTTGGGGATGTATTTCTGATCAAGGAGTTGGTGGGCTTCACTTTGTGCAAGGAACAGTAAACGCTCCTCAGATGTATGTTGGCATTTTGGAGGAGAAATTGCTTCCTACTATCCGGGATCACTTTACTTCAGTTCCTAACGTCATTTTCCAGGATGATTCTGCTCCGTGCCATAGGGCAAAACTGGTAACAACTTAAAAACCTTTATCTTGCCATTAGACTTAAATTGACATGGGATTAAATCATTTTCTTTTCTTTAAACTCACACACAGGTTCAGAAATGAAAAAATGAGCATTTGCTCAGCAGTTTGCCTTGGCCCGGAAACAGCCCCGATCTACGTAAACAATTATCGGATTCCTGCTGTTAAATGTTTATTTCGTAGGTTTTGCAGAATTTCACATACATTCATCGTTAATTTGTCGACCAAAACTTCTCGGTGGTAGCCAATGGAATTCCCTATTCAGAATTCCTAGTCTAGAGCTTTACTGCCGTGTGCAGGCAAAGAGCAGTAACTGCAAATTTTTCGTTTTTTTTCCCCGCATATTTATCATCTATTGTGCGTTATCTTTACTATACAAGCTCGCTTATTTGGTTTCCGCTGAAAAAAAAAAAAAAAAAAAGCGCGAATAAAACGTCTAATTCTAACATTTTTCTATTATTTAGTATTGAATCCACGACACATTTCTTCAAATATCTCGAAACGTCATTTCTGCAGATACTGCCATTTACCTGCACACGGCAGTTTACTTGTCGGGGTGCGAATTACCTTTACACTGCATTTTATTTCAAAAAATATGTATATTTTTCCGCAAAACAAATTGAGCAGTCAAAGCTCTTTGGAGCTCTTTAACTTGCTCTTTGCCTGCACCCCACCTCCTACATCATTCGATCAAGTTTTCCGATGATTCAATCCTTCTCTCTTCCATCCCACCTGCTAGCAATGAGCGGACAGGTAGTTTCCGACTCGTCTGCAACCGGTCAGTCATTGACCCACTGCGTCCACTCTCCGTCTGTCACGTGACGCAGGTCAAAGCGCGGGGTGTCTCGAAATGGCTTTTCGTTTTTCTCCTATTGTATGATAATTACGTAATCAAATGTGACGGTAGATTTTAAAAGATAGTATCTTTCTTTTTTCTTTGTATCATCAGCAAGTGAATAACTATGAGATCCAGATTTCAAAGGGATTTTCAGAGCCTTATATCGGAAAGGGAGAGGGGGTTCGTCAATAGGCAACTAAAAATATGGCAAAAGATTTGTTCACTTTTTTTTTAAAACTCTTGTTCGAAGGAAATACAGGTAGTTATCAAAATAATGGAAATACTTGGAAATTTTTTTTTAGGAATCGCTACTCTTCCGTAAATATTCTGTTTATAAAGGTGCCTTTCTAACTCTAATCGCTATGGTGACTGAGTTCTGTGGTCACTTTTGTTGTTCGCTTTTTAGACATTACAATCCACTTCAATACCCGTCGGTTTCTTTCACTGAGCTTCTCTTTCGATTTCGATTTTCGATTTTTCGATTCCGAGTCACAACTGACTACAACTGTATTTATGTCGAGGACTGCATACTAAGTGCCTTGCCTCCATTATTTTTTATACCGATAGATGGCAGCACCATCACCGGATCGTACAGTTAATGAGAATTTAGAACTAGACCAGGAGCTAATAGCTACCTGGTGCTAGCACCCCCAGAGGTATCGTTTCACTTGGAGGACATTGAGACCACGAGCATATTTAACGTTGCCCAGTCTCCTTTAATGACGACGGTGGATCTTCGACCATCGAGGTTCGAACTCAGGACCCTCCGACCCCGAATCCGACACTCTACCGATCGGGCTACCACGGCCCAGCTTCTCTTTCCGTCCACTATTTTGCTTTGACGAGTTTGTCTTACCGCGCTGTGTGTATGCTGTCATGACTTTAGATACTGTTCTTTTAGATGCGCCAAAAAGTTGAAATGTTTCAGTTACACTTGCTTCAGCTAGACGCGCTCCAACAATTTGGCTTCTTTAAAAATTTGAGAGTTACGTGAATGAAAAAAATCCAAGACTTCCAGAACTTCCGTTAAACCACCAAATAGTACCAGAATATGTACATTGCTATTTATATTTTTAAAAAAAATAATTTGAATTTTGACGTCTTGAATTCAAATTATGTTTTTCGCAATCACGAGTGTGTGTGTATGTAGGCGTGTGTGTGTGGGGGGGGGTGATTGTGTGCTGGCATGAATGTGTGAGTAGTTGTGTGTGTGTTTGTGTAGGTGTCTGTATGTATGCGTGCGCGTTTATGTGTGTGTGTGTTTGAGTAGGTGTCTGTATGCATGCGTGTGTGTGTATGTGTTTGTGTATGTGTGTAGGTTAATGTATATATATATATATATATATATATATATATATATATATATATATATATATATATATATATGTGTGTGTGTGTAGTATATGGATGCAACTTGGAGACGGTTTTCGCTATAGGAGCAGCATCGTGAGGATCCGGTCGACGGTGGTGCTACAGAGGGTGCTGGTGGGAAAATAAAATGATAGCACATCAAAACAGTCAAATAAAAGCAATAAGCAATCGTGATTGCTCAAAAAAAAAAAAAAATCTAATTTTATTATCTAATTTTATTCTTTATTACTTACAAAGCGCATTCAAAAATGTCACTTTTATTCTCAGGTGTTTCCATTATTTTGAAAACTATCTGTACTTCTAATACTCATATATATAATAGCGAATGATCGAGTAAAGCTCCTAACGTCACCAACAATGAAACTCGCACCACGGCATGATAATTTGATAATATTTTTTGGCTATGTTTGACATGCAGGGAAAGGCTTTATTGTGACAAGGCTGAACTGGATCCGGTATCTTAACTGTTTTACTGGTAAGACCGTGTCATTTCAGGAAAGAGAACAATGAACGGTATCTACTGGAGTTTAGGGGTAATCCACTGGAGTTCGGGTTAAAATTTTAACTATCAAACTATCACCAAACAGGCAATGGTTTCGTTCAAATGCAGAAGCAATTTTCACCCGTCATACCATGACGGCCGATTTTCTAGTTAAATAATATTTAGCAATGACAATAAAATAACATTTAAATACTCGTTCTCCCAAAAATCGTGAAACAACTTTAATTTGTAGGGTTTTTCTGAGTGACAGTGGAGAAAACTCGAAACAGTTGAGTTGTAGTTACATAGTTCTAGTATTCGCCCCCCCCCCTCCCACATAGAGCGTCATTCGAGATACTATGCTCAGAAAATTCCAGATTTTTTCAAGAGAATAAACAGGTTACCCGGCGAACTTTAATTGAAATAGGATATTTTGAAACCTAATGTTTTTCGGAAATTTAAAAAAGAAAAAAAAAAGACGATATATTTCTTCTGCTTACCCATTGACTTAGTTTTCTTTTTTTCCCCCTTCCAATCATTTGTAATGTATTTGGGAGATCTGATAGGTAATGTGTCTCACGTATACACTGTTAAAAATTTTCCGGAAAATTTACGGTAATTGTTACTGGCATCCATGTTGCCAGTAACTATTACCGTAAAAATCAAATGTTACTGTAAAATTTTACGGTTTCCTCGGTAGGCCACAGCAACCAATTGGCGCTGAGATCGCTTATTTCTCCGGTATAAATTACCATAAAAGTCAGCGATGCGTTAAGTCCGCCATTTTACAGTAACAATTACCAGAAAATCTTCCTGAATTTTTAACAGTGTATTGGTATGAAAATATTTTTATTGATACAAAAACTTTTAGATAGTTTTTTTTTAATGTAATGTTCCCAAATGACTTTTTAAGTTTCAGTCCACCAAAGCTTTTGATAGCTTTTCCGAACTACTTTCAAAAACTTAACGGGGCCGCTGACCGCTGAGTATCGCTGCTGTAAATCTTTGAAGCGCACAGACCTCCAGAACGTTACATATTTAGCAAAATGCGATTGCGTGACTGATCCTATTCAATGAAGTCGTTTCCAAAATTTGTGAAAGTATTTTTTTTTTCTGGAAGAACATACTTAAAAACATAGGATCTGACCATTTTTTAAATAATTTGACTATGTTTAATATTTTTAAAAAATTACTTTAATCGGTGCGCTTTCATTGTTTAACGCTTCTGCCGATGACATCACAAATGATGAAATGCCATTCAGAAGAGCACAATATTTAATTCGCAACTTTACTCACGTGCACTGGCAACGCTATGGTTGATTGTAAGCATAGACGCAATTTTTAATTCGCTGCTTGATTATCATAACGTGGAAACGCAGTGAAAAATGCGCCAAAGGACATCATTTGTGACGTCATCAAGACCACGCCTTGTTTGAAAAGTTGGACATTTTAAAAAATTAATTAAAAAATAACTGTTGGGAAAACGAAAGTATTTTTTGAGTCCATGTTATTTATTTATTTATTTATTTTTTGCTTATTCTATCAATTTCTGTGACTAAAAGTAGTACTTTTGACTGAAAGAAACAACCTCATTGACTCAAAACAAGAATTTAATTTAGTCGACCTATAAATTGAAAAGCGTCAGAGGCGAGACGATAATAAGCTTTTGGCGGTAAAAGAACAGTTGTCTATACACCTTATTTCCAATCCCAGCATGGTAATACATATATATATACACACCAGGCAACACCCCAGCAGAGACGGCGATTGGGACTGAAAAGTGGGGGGCGAGGAGGCAAAAAAAAAGAAAAAGAGAAAAGGTAAAAAATTTTGCTAGGACTGGTTTTGAGAGCAGATGAGTGGTAATTTATGTAAATCTAGCAACTTAACAAACGTTTTTATCAAGATTTTGATAAATTTTGTACGCAATAACTTTCCCCAAAGAAATACTTAGACGTGAATGAGATTACATTATTTTCCCCAAATTATTTTGAGATGTCACAAACGGTAATGATTTCATTAAGCAAGAATGGCTTGTTTAAGTAAAACAATTGATTTACTAATATCTAAACAATGAATACATAAACTAAACGTTAATAATAGTGCTGTATAAAGTTTCATAAACAGATACATACAAAGCAAAACAAATAATTATGACACTTCTGCTTGAAACTTGAAATGAAAATTTTGACACTTACGATTTTTTTCCCCTCTATTTGGTTCCTAAATTGGAAAATAAAATAAATAAATGAACCATAAAAAGCGGGCGGCAGTTTCCCCCCTTGCACCCCCCCCCCCGAATTGCCGCCACTGCACCCCAGAGTCCCCAATACCTGCCATTGCTCGTGGATTGACCGGTTGGATGAGGCTTTGAAGACTGCTTTGTTTTTTGATCCAGACCGACAGCGGAGCAACCCTGATCCACAATCTCAAGAGCTATTGGTTTTGAATGGGAACTTGGAGGACTTTGTGACTAAGACAGATTTAACGTGCACCAGTCACCATTAGCAAACACGGAGGATTTTAGTTAGACAGGCATGGAGCAGGCGACCTGTAGTTGATCCAACGCCTTGTACCAATCTGGTCACCACGACCACTACTACATATATGTAAGGGCTGTTGAGACTAAATCCCCCCCCCCCCCTTAACGAATAAAAACTAATGCTCAGGAATAAAGAGAAAAGATTGATTGATCCGAATGTTACTTTTCGAAATACATCGAGTCACATTTACCTGTTGAATGAAAACTGTTTAAGTACAGTGGTTGCCGAAGGTACGTGAAAGAAATTGTTCTGTTAGATTTCTTCTTTTTTTTTTGCCGAAGGAGTGGTGTAGTGGTTTGGCGTTGGCCTCTTACGCCCAAAGGCGCAAGTTCGAACCTGGCTCCCGTCGATGGATTTCCAAGATGCAGAAAATCGACTGCGTTTATGTCGTGTAATTATGTGGTATGTAAAATATTTCATCGTATTCCTTTGTTTTAGAGCACTCCCGGTAAAATTAAATTATTTGTGCTGTTTCGCATTGTAAAAGCCCAGGTGCTGCCATCTGATGGGGAAATTGGGTTTTAAAATCTTGTGGCATAACCAATAGAGGTGCCACGTTAGAAAATCGCTACCGGTCACAAGGTCTGTGAACGGTTGGAAACCATACGCAGCTCCATTTGGAGAAACAATCCGATTTCCTTTTTAGCCTACTTTCCCAGTAAAAGTTAGAAAAAGAAGAAAAAAGCATGAAAGAAGGCTTAATGCATCTTAAAAATATCGCGAAAAACAAAAAAAAGTCAAAAATAAATAAAATAATTGAATAAATATCAAAAAATTAAAAATTGGAAAGTAGGGTATTGAGATGGGGAAAAATGTTTGTCGGTCTGTCTGTCTGTCCCCCCTAATAACTTTCGAATGAATAGTCCGATTCGAACAAACTTTTTTTTTGTTCGAAAGATCTCGGCGAGGACACCTCATTCCCATATTTCACTTTTTGATTTGAACTATTTTTTGTTCAATTTTGAACAGTTCAAAAAAACTTAACATTAGCGCCTTCGGGGAAATTCAAGGCAATTCCGAACTGTGAGGCGAATTTGCTTCAAACACACTTTGTAGGAAAAAGCTTTTGATTGAAAAACTTGTATATAAAATATCTTTTTGATTTGAACAATTTTCCGTTCAATTTTGAACAGTTCAAATCCCTTAACATTAGCGCCTATGGGGAAACTGAAAGTCAATGTAGATTCCGTACTTGAAGGCGGATTTACTTCAAACAAATTTTGTTGGAAATAGCTCTTGACGCCAGACTTCGACTCCGAGAATTTAGGGGCACTTGACCCCGACTCCGACTCCTGTGCCCGACAATTAATCGGACTCCGACTCCCCGACTTCGACTCTGACTTCGTAGCTTTGGCAAAAATTTATACACGGAGGACAAATGACAGACTCCGATTCTTAGATATTCGACTCCGACTCCTTTACCCCAAAATGAGATTGACTCCGACTCCGATTCCGCAGCTATGGTTTTGACTGAAATAATTATTGTTGATCTGACTTGTTTTTACTTTTACGCTAAAGTTTTAATTTAGGTATTCAGTTTTCGGCGAATAAACTCGAAGTCATTTATGTTTCTACATAAAGATATGCGCCGACGATTTTTTTTTTTTTTTTTGACAATGAAAATTATTTGTTTAAGTTGACATTTTATTGTTTTAGTTTATTTTGGTAAGTGCATTAATTCATTTAAAAAAATGTTTTTGGCAACAGGGGAAAAAGAAACGCTTTTTTTTTTTTGATATGGTGAATTTATTTTAATGAGCTTATTAATTTTAATTATTATTTTTCTTTTTGAAAGCTGTTAAAGATTTTTTTAATGGCAAAAAGTGCATTAGCTGCTTTGTTTTTTTTTTTTTTTTTTTATTTTATTTTACGCATCTAATTTTTTTAGATGAGTGAGGAATATTTTATTCCTAGAAATCAGCTTAAAGTATTTTAAAAATATGTTTGAAAAAATTTGCGATTTTAGCTATTTTTGAGAACATTGATCAGGTACTAGAAAGTAGTATGGGTATACGGGAAAGTAGGCTCGTCTAGTTCTAGTCAGAACTTCTTGTTCACATTCGCATGCTTTCTTTCATATTTTGCTTCACAATATAAATTTCAATAAAATTAAGTCAGACTTTGACGCCTGACTGCCGCTTCAGTAATTTCATCAGTCCTCTTCAAATTCAAACCAGGCAAGACACAAACAACCATTCTTCAGATGTTCCAAATCGCAACATGGATGTTATTCTTCTCATTTAACCCCATTCTTGAAAGCATATTTGCAAACCAAATAACCGTGGAATCGCTTCGATGATACAGGTATCCCTTATCGTAAATCAATAGTTGTCAAGAGATCGCTGTTTCCCGGTTAATGGGACATGATGATCGTAACTGTAACGACTCCCACAGCGAGTCATTACGGGAAGTTCTGATCCGAGATTAATGATTGGTCAAGAGGTGAGTGTTTGGATTCTTCAAATGGTTCAAAACTCTCTTTCTTTAAAGTCGTGCAATTAAAGTTCGTTTCCTCAATCCAGGAAAGAATATTGATCACGCTATGTTCTACAAGGAAGAGATTATGTATTCTAGTATGTATGTGGTATCAGAATTTTGCGAAATTACACTGCTGATGACATTGAAATAATAGGAAATCATTTTAGAGCCGCGTAATCTTATGGGCTGGTTCAATCAGCGAATGAATACATCTAGGGCCTGATTAAGGTTGTGGGGGGGGGGGGGGGTGCCCAAGGCCCAACGCTTTTTCGAGGCCCTTTTGTAGGCAAAACTTAGAATTGGTCTAGCCAATGGCTAAAGTTCTGACATTCTAGCCACTTGGGGGGTCAGGGGTGCCGATCTCCCCCAAGTTCAAAGGCGCAAATCCCCCCCCCCCCCCATTTTTCTCAACCCTCTTTCCCTTTTTTTATTTTTTAGCTCTCTTTTTATATTTTATTAATTTTTTAAAATATTTTTTACTTAATTTATTTTTAAAACATTTTTTAATTTCATTTACTTTTTTATTTTTCATTCTTTAATTTACATTTTTTAAATTTTTTCTGTTATATTTACTTTTTTAATTTTTTTAAATTCAATTTACTTTTTTTTTTAAATTTTTTTTAAAATTATTATTGTTACTATTATTTTATTTGAAAAGTTCTGTGCTGCGCCAATGACATACACACTGACACATAAACTAAATAAATAAATGAAATAAAATATAAACAAAATAAAATAAATAATTTAAATTCTTAAAAAATCATTAAACAAATTTATATAAATAAAGTTCAAAAAAAATTCCCTCAAAAATTTTGATGGCGCAACTTGTGCCATAATCCCCCCCCCCCCCTCTGTGGGCACCCCTATGGTTGGTCCGAAACAGCAGGGGACCTTGGCCAATTCCTAGTTGGTCTATTCAGTAATCAGGCCCTAAATATACCCCAGTTAATGAATAATCCGTTTGTTGGTTTATTTTTTAAAAATGAAGTTTAAAAAGTTATTTCTTGGATAGATTGTCAACATTAACTTTAATTCAAAAAAAGAAACGACTAGAAAACTATGGGCGCCAGACCACGAGAGGTTACTGCGACCCCCCTCAAAATTCCTTTTTCAGCATATGTATCTAGCCGTCAACACTCATCATTTTAAGGTGACCATGTGCTAAACTGAAGGTTGTGTTGTTCACCTCTGAGAAATTGAGCTATGGCCTGGAGCAAGTCAATTTCTTTCAAGGGAGAGCAATCAGTAAGAAAAGGATTTGTTAGGCGCAGAGTTGGGCTACCATTGCAACCCCCTTATTGGCGAGAAAATCCTGTACAGCTTGCTACTTTTTACCTGAGTTATATTGTTCGCCAAATGGGCAATAACACTGCAAACTAAATCCGCAAGTTCTTAAGCCGTTTTTCCTCACCCCTATTTCAACTAATGGAATCGTTTAATCGGTCGGGCAGCGGAGTTCCACTTGCCAGAGGTGTAAAGTATAATATGTGTGATCAATATTTAGATGCAAAATAAACACATAAGTATTGATTTTCGTTCCTTAAAGTGTGCATACATTTTTCTGACGGACTTGGCGTTTGAGAGCCAAGCAGCTTCATAAATGCCTGATAACAATTCAGACTGTGAAGGTTATAGAGTCTTCCTATCTCGTAAGGAGAATTGAGCATTGTCGTCAAGTTTTTGGCCTAGTCGCCAACTTGGCTGTTATTTTGTCGCTAAGCATCTTGAATTTAAGTTATCAGTAAATAAATAAATTCTGTAAAAGATGTTTTTCTGCCAGCTCAGTGTCAATGCACGGTAAACAACTTTACTACCTAATATGCAGGTGTGAGTGTGAAAAGATTCAATCTTGCTCAATCTCACAATGGAATATCATTTTTCTTTTTAAAAGATTATTGAAATTTTTATAATCAAGTTATTACGATGTTCGTATCATTATGTAAATAATGACTGATGTAAATAATAATTTACCTAAATAGTATAAAAACATATTAATTTTTTTTTTTCAACTACAATACTAATATTAAATACAATACCGAAAGATTAGTTATTTAAAAAATTATTTTACATCAATTATCTTCCGTTAGCTTAGGGTTCTGTTTTTCTGTTAGCTTAGGAGCAAGGCCTGATTACCGAACAGGCCAATTAGGCCTGGGGCCTCATCTTCCTAAGAAACCCCGAATTTTTGAAAAAACTTATCCATAGCATTAAAAAATCTTGTATTTTTGTGAAAAAAAATATTCTTTTAAATAAACGCTAAACACTATTTTGCGTTCGCTTAAAGTGATAGAATAGCGGGGGGGGGGGCGCTCAAAAGCATTGTGGACCTTGGGCCTCACTTTTAGTTAGTCGGGCCCTGCTTAGGAGTTAATAATGTATTATTGCAAAAGCGGAATCGTTTATAAAATTATAGTTACTATTTTTTCAGTCACTTTTTATTTAAAATTTAGTAAAAAAAATAATAGAAGTATCTAAATTCTTTTAACAACTTTTGATGTTGTAGATTTTCGGTTTACAACAGACATTAAAATGTCCATGACATGGAACGATGTATTTTTTTGACCTAAGCAGCTTACAGGAGTGCTCTGATTGGAGGTCACAGGTGATTAAAGTGACCTCCCAAAAATGTCTTTATTCGAAAAACTTTGACGATTCGTCAAAATTAACGTTATTCGCCAAAAGTTGGAGTTCTATTCGGAAAAATTAGGAGTTCCATTCTGCAAAAATATCATCATTCAGCAAAATTTGGCGTTCCTTTCGACTAATTGAAAATTTCCACCCTCCCAAAAATTTTAAGTTCGCGGTGCTCTAGGTTGCTTAAAAATTCGAATGTTTATGCAGCCTGGTGTAGGACCATTAAGCATTATAATCACTTGTAGCAATATCTATACCATTTCCACCACAAGCCAGTGGCAGGGCCGAATTCAGCTCCATGCCGCCCCTAAGCAGATTAAAAATCTGCTAATAAGAGAAGCAAAAACTCAAGACACGCGAAAAGCAAAAACGCATTACAGAGCAAAAACTCAAAAACACGCCAAAAAGTGTTCCCGAAATTTAAACTGTCAAGTTTATGAAGAAATGATGACGTTTCACATTCAGGGGCGTACCGATGGGAAGTTACTGCGAGCTCCCGAAAAATTCCGTATTCAGCAAATTTTGCTGACGATTCGGAAAATTTGAAAATAACATTGCAACATATTCTTTTTAAAAATTTTTAAAATTTTTTTTTAATGATGCCTAACGTTCCTTCTCATTAGAAGTTATGTATGTATGGTTGATATGCGTGAAAGCTCGTGTTTTATCATTCGGTAAAATTAGAATTTTCCTCCTCCTCCCAAAAATTTTAGTTAGATGCGTCTCTGTTTATATTTACGCTGATCAATTACCATCATTGAAAAACTTTTGATTTTCATAAGATGTGTCAAAGTAATTATTATTATTAGATTTCAAGACAAAATTGTCTCTGTGAATAATGAAAGAATGCTAATATTTTACTTTCAAGAAGAATAATAAAAAAAAAACATTTAAAAAATGTATGGCTTAAAATTTTGCCGCCTCTGAAAATTTTGCTACCCTAAGCAGCTGCCCACTCTGCATATTGGGAAATTGGGCCCTAGCGAGTGGTCTTCTAATCATGGCACTATTAATAACATAGTACCAACTCGCTTAAACTGTCCTAGATAAAGGTATATTTAGCACATAAATAAATATTTTTATTACATTGGAACACTTGCTCTTTTTCTCCCAAAGCAAGCCAATTACATAGAATCAAATATTTGGTGTCACATAAAACGTTTTTATTTCTGTGAGCACTAATTTTACTCGTAAATCAGTCAAAAAAAAAAAAAAAAAAAATGTTTGAACTGGAATCAAAGTTATCGCAATTAAATTCAATATTTGTTTTGGGAAATAGTAAAATAATAGTAGTATAGAAATTCTATTAATCGTACTATTTTATCTAACGTACTGTAATTTCAAGTATGGCAGTGTATCGTAATCATGTTACTGTCCGTTCTCGAAAGCGAAGACTAGCACTCGGGAAAGATTCCATTTCAAAAAGGGGCGGCAGGTTGAAGATGGATCTTTTCTGCTCGCGCTTGTTATCTCTGTCTTAACCAGGGCTGTGGAGTCGGAGTCGGAGTCGGAGAGTCGGAGTCGGACTGATTTTGGGATAAAGGAGTCGGAGTCGGAGTCGTTAGAAAACATGCCGACTCCGACTCCGGGCTTCTTTTTTTCTTTCCTTTTCACTGACTCTCCTTGCATTTTTTAAAAACTGATTACCAATTGGTTCGATTACATGTATAAAAAGATACTAATGAGAAAATAACTGCCATTATGGCAATTAGCTAGCTTGAATGCTTACCGAACTTTCTGTAGCCGTCCCCTAGTTTGCTTGCTTTTTAACTTAACTAATAGCAACTGTCAGCAAACGGTTTTGTTGCCTAACATTTTCAAGTAATCACTTTCAAATAAAAATGAAATATAGTGTTTTGTTCGATCTCACTTATAAAATAGTAAAAGAAACGTAACAAATTAGTAAGTCGACACCCGTAGCTAAGGTTGAAACGTTTAAGTGTGATCGGCAAATTCAAAGAAGTTCTGGCGCGAAAGCACGAATCCAAAAGATTCGATGAAATAATCTAATGTTTTTTTCTTTATTAAGACTATTTCTGTAAGCTTGGTTCTCACTAAAAAGTATGGAACAAAATAAGTAAATGACTTCTTGATTACAACACTCAAGAATTGCAGTTAATCTTAAGATCTTCATATTTAGGTTAATTCTAAAGCAGCCAATAAAATTTAAATTAAAAATTTAGCGAAGAAGAAATATAGGTATAGTAAAAGCTATTCGTACAAATTTGTATACCGCCGCGTTTTATGTAAAATTAGCTCCTGACGTATATGTGCCCTATTTTCGTTGAAATTTTATTGATGAAATATAATTTAAAATATATTCACGAAAATTTTCAGAATTAAAATACTTATATTTTTTATAAACTATGAAATTAACTTTGGGTGTCACCTACCAGATGGGTGTCACCCGGGGCACCCTCTCAAGAACTTGGATTTAGAAAAAAAGCTTTTTCTCTCTCAAGTTACAGCTTTCAAAAATTGAAAGCACACGATTTGATCAATATCTATTTGTTAAACATTAAAGCGGGGAAAATTACAGATTATCCTTTTTAAAAATTTTAAAAGGGATTTTTAAGTCATCTCACTTTTTAACTCGTAACTATTGGAAAGTTTGATTTTTAAATTGAATTTCTAACGTTGTATGGCGTCTTGGGTTTACAATAAAACACAAAATGCGAAATTTTCATAAAAAGGAATTAATATTTCAATCTGTTTTGAGAGGTTTTCCCCCTTCCCTTGAATGGAGAGAGGGAGTTGAAAAAATACAATTAAAAAAATTTAAAAAAAATTCGGAGTTGGAGTTGGAGTCGGGCGTTTCAAAATCCAGGAGTCGGAGTCGGGGTCGGAGTCGGCCATTTTCTTTCCGACTCCGCAGCCCTGATCTTAACTGCTGAACGTGTTATTTTGCATTTTTTTACTTCCCGGTTTCCATCCCTATTTTGATAAAATCAGAGCGGACCTGACGAGTGCGTAAATTCGCCCGAGGTTTCGGCAAAAGAAAACAGACAGTACCCGGTGTTTCATCGTTTCGTACAAGAGATACTCATTAAAGATAATTATTTTTAAGCCACTTTGTTTTAACTAGCCAAATAAATATATAAAATATCACTTCGTGAATTGTAAACTTCAACAAGATCAACTTCTCAGTGTCTAAGAAACAAGCTGCTTCTAAATAATAAACATTTTCTGATGTTTTACCGTTGAAAAGAACGTTTCGAGCTCTTTGAAAACCAGATTTGTTTGTTAGATGCTAAAAGAGAATTACTACTTAGAGCACAACAATCAAGTTGTTGAACAGGCTCATGATAATTATCATTTAAATTGCGTGTCAACCTATATAATCTTTAAAAACACTCTGTTGTGAAATGTTAACAAGAAGCTGCAGTTCATCTTTCTTTTCCTTATTTCAAAATAATCCCATTTTACGAAGCCAAAGTGAAAGAATAATATGCTGATGCGGTTGTCAACAGAACCAGTTGGTGTTTAAAAAGCATCCCATCCTCGTTTTAAACGATTTTTTCTTTTTCAAATAGCAACTTTTCAAAAAGAGTGGCTTGATTATTGACAACTTTATGAATTTTTCTCTATGTGAGATTAAATCTGCACTTATTAAATGCCCTTTTAGTTATAAGTCGAACTCGTTTATAGAGAACCCTGTTTTAACGAGAACTCGGATTTAACGAGGAAATCAAAAAGATTTGGTTGGTACAATGTTAAATCTAAGAGAACAAAACTCGCTTTTAACGAACAACCCCCTCTTAAAGCGAGCAAAATTTTTGTAATGGGGGTTGTTTCCTTCAGTCAAAAGTACTACTTTTAGTCACTGAAATCGATAGAGTAAGTCAAAAAAATAACATGGACCCAGAAAATAGTTTTATTTTCCCAACAGTTAGTTTTTAAATTATTTTTTGAAATGTCCGATTTTGAAAACAAGGCGTGGTCTTCATGACGTCACAAATGATGCAATTTGGGCATCTTTCTACCACGATTCCACGTTATCATAATCAAGAAGCGAATTTAATATTGCGTTCTACGCTTGCTGTCAACCCTATCGTTGCCAATACACGTGAGTAAAGATGCGAATTAAATATTTTTCTCCGTGAAAATAGCAACACTGAATGGCATTTCATCATTTGTGATGTCACACGACAGAAACGTAAACAATGAAAGCGCACTGATTTTTTTTTAAATATTAAACTTGAACAAATAATTTAAAAAATGGTCAGATCCTATATTTTTAAGCATGCTCTTTCAAAAAAAAAAAAAATACTTTTAAAATTTTGGTAAAATGACCCCATTGGTAAAATGTCTGTATTTTCTCATCAGAAAAAAACCTATTTTTAGAAAAATTCCATTAAACACTTTGAATAAAACCGAAAGTTAGAAAAAGCGCATAAATCATGAGAACAAGTGATGACACGGTCCTCGTTTTGAAATTCGCTGAGTTAGGAGCATTTAAAAATTACATATTTGTTGAAGAGAATGTTATCATTTCCGAGATATACTTCCGAGAATATTGTAGCTGAAAGACAAGAGAGAAAAAAATGAGAGAGAAAGAAAATGAGAGAACATACTATAACGACAAATGAGACATTGAAAAGCAAAGGGATGTAAGTGGACATTTGCAAGTTTTGAGTAAAACGCGTTTAAAGATAACATCCTAGGTAGACTTTCATTGATTTTTTTTTCTAAATCATGCTGTACAGCAGCACCTACCAGGGCTACTAGTACCATCTCTTGCCCCAAGTCAGAGGAGAGGTTCACCTACCATGTGTACTGGTTATCTCCAAATTTTTAATTTTGCCACTGACATCCCTTTGCTTCTCACTGCCTCAAAAATGTGAAAAACTTGAAGATAAATACCCCTCGACATACTTCTAAAGTGCAGAAAAACTTCAAACTATTTTGGAGCCACGGATGCAAATGACTATTGTTTTGCGGACCCCACGTTCCTCGAAAACAATAACAAGAAGAGACAATAATGCAATTCATATCAAATAACCAACTTCTTCGGCATTGTATAGAAATAGTAAAATAATAAATCACGTATAACGAGCTTGTTTCCTTTAGTCAAAAGTACTACTTTTAATCCCTAAAATTGATAGAATAAGCAAAAAAAATATGGAGTGAGAAAAAACTTTTCTTCCCAACGCTTCATTTTTAATTCATTTTTTTAAATGTCCAATTTTGAAAACAAGGTGTGGTCTTTATGACGTCACAAATGATGTACTTTGGTGCATCTGTTTGCCGCTTTTCCACATTATGATAATCAAGGAGCGGATTAAATATTGCGCTCTATGCTTTCTATCATCCATATCGTTGCCAGAACTAGTGAGTAAAGAAGCGAATTAAATATTGTTCTCTGTGAATGGCATTTCATCATTTGTGTTATCATCGGCAGAAGCGTAAACAATAAAAGCGCACTGATTAAAATAATTTTTTAAATATGTTTTTAAGCATGCTTTCTCAGAAAAAAATACTTTTAAAATTTTGGAAACGATCCCATATTTCTTCGCAAACCCGTTTTTTTACGAGCACTCGGTTATAACAAGACAATATTGCGATCCCTTTCCGCTCGCTATAACCGAGTTCGACTGTATTTCAAAATTTTTGAAATAAATGCAATGTACGGACAGTCCGGTTATGCCATTCAGAGATTTCGCACTTCAAACTCCAGAGCTTCCAACCCCCTTATCTACCACTATTTGTGGTTTACCCTGCACTGTAAAAAAAATCCGGAAACGTTTCTGAGTATATCGTGCAGCTGCGGTTCATGAAATGTTCAAAAACGTTTCTGAGTATTTCGGAATTCTCTTTCTATAATGTCCAGAAACGTGTCTGAGTATTTCGGAATCCTCTTTCAATGTTTCTGAGTATTTTGGAATACTCTTTCTGTAACTTTCAGAAACGTTTCTGAGTATTTCGGAATCCTCTTTCCGTAATTTCCAGAAATGTTTCTGTGTATTCTGTGCAGCTGTGGTTCATGAAAGTTTCGAAAACGTTTCCGAGTATTTCGGAATTCTCCAAACAATTTTCAAAAACGTTTCCGAGAATTTCGGAATCCTTTTTCCGTGATTTTTTCTAAAATATAATTCTTTACTATAGTATTGCATACCATATCAGTTTCAATTCTTTCATATATAAGAGCAATGAAACAAGCAATTTTAGAATCATTCGTGGATTTTTTTTTTTTTCTGAATTTCTAATGACAAATAGCATGGTTAACAGCATAACATATGCAAATTTATAATTTTTGAAAATTTCTGAAATAATATAGTAGTTTCATTCCTAATCACAAAATCGTCAGGGGAGGGGAGGGGGGTGCTTTCTCAAAAGTGAGATTGTTTGTTAAATAATCTTAAACTTCAGTTTTTCTCTCAATATTTTCAAGACAAAATTATCAACATATTGTATTTTTAATGCAGAACTTAAAAACATATCTTGTATCAAACTTGATAGCTTTTATTTTCGAATAAAATTTGACAGAACTTACCTACCCTTCGCGTTCCGGAATTCGTTCACCTCAAGTCAAATTCTCTGACGTACAAAGTGTACCGAAAAGTACCAACAAAGAAATTGGTGAGGTAAACTAATGTCAAGGAATTTTTTATTGTCAACCACATTTAACAAAATGAATAAGCACATGAATTAATTGCATAACTATGTTGCTTACTAATAGATAACTGGGTCATTTTCTAACGGTATAAATATTTTTTAAATGAATGAATAAATTATAATAAAAAAGATAAATAATACTGGCACATTTTTTGTGAAGCATATTACAATACTAGAAAACATTTACATTACCATATTTTTAATTAATTAAACAATTGATTTTTTCTCTTTTTGAACCAAAATGTATGTACATCCAAGTATTTCGAAATAACTTTTCTGTGATCGCTTCTCAAGTATAAATCTTTTTTCTTTTTCGTAATTAATCAGTTTCAGTTGGTTACAACAAATAGTACACCGCGCACATAGGTATGTAGGATAACTTTAAATTAATTCGATAAACCCAAAAACAGTTACAATTGGAGCCTTATCAAATGCAAATCAACAAAAATATAAATGTATGTAACAACATGTTTTAAAATATTCATTAATACTTACAAGTGAACATGAGCGGAAGAAAATCTAAGTACCTCCATTACAACTGAATAAGTAATCCAAAGGGTTTCGTTTCATTAAGTATAAACGTGTTGAAACTATTCACGCTTGAACACACAATATATATCTAATTATAGTAGCACTGGAAATTGTAAAGAAGCAAATGGTTATTAACTAACTTAATAGCTGCGTACATCGTCTAAAAAATCAAGGGCAGTCCAAAATGCAAAGGCGTAAAATTAGTTTCGGCATATTTTGCTACTCTCTAGACAAGAAATAACAAGCAATCCAATGCTAAACAGTTGCTGACTGCAGCAACCATAGATAAGAAAAAAATATTTCCGACTCATTGGCGCTCGTGTTGGAAGGATGAAATACGTTTCGAAGCGTTGCGTCATCACTTCCGCTTCTAGATTTCTTGAAATAACAAAAAGCTTTCTGAATAATGAGGAGTTCGCTACTGGATGAAGGATTCCTACTATTTCGGAAACGTTTCCGATGTATCCAGAAACGTTTCCGAAATTTGTTACAGTGTGGTGAATCCAGAAGGTGATTGAGTTCTCTGGTCAGTTTTGCTGATATTGTTCGCATTTTAGACATTACAATCCTCTTCAATACCGTCTGTTTCTTTCACTAAGCTTCTCTTTCCGTTCACTATTTTGCTTTGCCGAACTTGTCTTACCGCGCTGCTGTCATGACTTTAGATACTGTACCTCTAGAAACACCAAAAAGTTGAGGTGTTTCAGTTACAACTTGCTTCAGCTAGACGCGCTCCAACAATTTGGCCTCTTTTAAAATTTGAGAAATCCGATATTTCACGCGCTTTAAAAAAAAAAAAAAAAAGACGTCCAGAACTTTAGTTAATCCACCATATACTACCAGAATATGTACATTGCTGTTTATAAAAAATTTATTTAAAAAAAAAAACATATCTAAATTTATTCTTTATTACGTACGAAGCACATTCAAAAATGTCACTTTTATTCACAGGTGTTTCCATTATTTTGATAACTACCTGTACATTTTGTAAGAATCAACACAACCTGGGTCTGCATTAACTTTGCTTTTATTTCTTATTCTAAAAGTTTTCGTTTTTGTAGTCTTCTATTAGAGGACCACCGTACCATGAGTGCTTGCTCTGAAACAACGCTATCATATATTTTTTTTTCCTTTATGACAAAAGTAAAGAAACTGCAAATACAGTAAAATCCCTCTAATGCGGATACTAACGGGACAATTTTTTTTCCGTCCGCGATAGAGAGGTGTTCGCAGGAGAGGGGCTTAATAATGTTATTTGCATTGGAAGTGGGGAAATAAAAATTGTCTGCATAAGAGGGGTGTCCGTTAGGAGGGGTTTTACTGTAGTAATTTTTTTACTAATAATAAAGCTGAAAGTCTCTTTGACCGAAAATATCTCTCTCGGGATCTCTCTCTGTCTGTCAGGATCTCTGTGACGCACATGGCGCCTAGACCGTTCGACCGATTTTCATGAAATTTGGCACAGAATTAGTTTGTAGCATTGTAGTGTGTACCTCGAAGCTATTTTTCGAAAATTCGACTTTGTTCTTTTTCTATTCCAATTTTAAGAACATTTTCCCGAACAAAATTATCATAAGATGGACGAGTAAATTACCAAGTCATCATAATGTATAACCGTAACATGGGCAAGCCAATTGGCGAGAAATTCATCATACATTATTTGTAAATATACAGGCCAAACAAAAGACCTTTTAATTTTCCACTACGGGCAAAGCCGCGCGGGTGCCACTAGTGGTGAAATAAAAGAACATACTTCAGGAGAGGTACTCAATTTATCGGTCTAATCTTGATGAAAACCGTAAAAAAATAGTTAGACTTTTGAAAATTACTCAGTACTGCTAAAATAATACTTCATGTACTAAAAGTTGTGCAATATAACTGTATCATCTGATTTCATTATAGGGATTTGCAGAACTATATTCAGTGTCATTTGTTGACCATAAATACAAATAAAAAATATTAATAGTATTAAAATTATCCAGACTAGTCCACAACGAGTCCCCGATTCCTCAACACATTTTCTTTCGATTTTTTGCACAAGCATTGAAACTGATTAAGAAGCGATTCTAAATTTTTGACCCCCCCCCCCTTTCCCCCGCCTTTTTTTATATAGCCCCTCTCAAACTAAATTTCCCAACACTCTATGTACACAAATATATCCATCTATTTATATCTTCTTATCTATATCCATCAGTTCATTTATCTATCATTTGTTTATCTATTTATATATATACTTATCTATATCTGCCGATCTAGCTAGTTATGTATCTATCTATCAATCATTTATCTATCTATCTATATCTATCTGCTGCCATTTATCCATTAATTTTTATCTATATCTACCAAGGTCTATCTATTCATTTATGGATTTATTTATCTATACCTATTTATACTTGACGATTTTTATAATTATTTATTTATCAATCATTCATCTATCTGTATCTACCTATCTATATTTATCTACCTGTCTATATCTGCATGTTTATCCATCGACTTATAGAACTAACTATTTAAATCTATCTATCTACCTTTCAATGCCTATCTACCTAAAAATGCCTATCCGTCTAATTATCTATTTTACATCTATCTATATGCATTTATTTATCTATCTATACACAGGGGGGCACCGAACTTAAACTTTCGGGAGGGCAGAAATTATCAATTCGCCAAATGGAACTCAAACGCTGCCGAATCATAAAATACCGTTAGAAACACATAATTGCATCTATTGAAAAAAAAGCGACATTTGAACATTCAAATATATTGCAAAAATGTCCTCAAATTTACTGAATCGTCAGAAAAATTTACCGAATAAGGAAATTTTTGGAAGGTCACAGCAGCCCCCTGTGACCTCCTATCGGGGCGCGCCTGTCTATACGTATTCTTTTCCGAGACTCCCATATGGTAGGTCACTTTGTGATAGAAACAAGCATGGGCACCCATATAGGGGTCATGTGGGGGATCAACCCCCCCCCCCCTTAGAAATTAGAACTTCCTTGCTTTGGTACTTCTTTCTCTGCAAAAATGTAAAAATATTTCTTCTCCAGCCTTTAATGAATAAGTTATTAAAAATGTCAAATTTTAATAACTCTTGATCTGTACTGAAATCGGTTTCCATGGGGAAAATATCCTGCTGAACCATGAGGAAAATGGGTGAGCCCCCCCCCCCCCTGAAAATTTTGAATATGGTGGCCCATGGAAACAAGGGACCCCCGGGGGTGATGTCTATACGTACGCACCGAAACCAATGTATCTGCGTGGGTGTGATACAGGGGTGCTCACAAGAGGGGATTATGGCGCCATCAAAATTTGGGGGGGGGGATTTTTTTTTATTTTTTAAAATTTATTCATTAATTTATTTTTAATTTAATTTATTTATTTTATTCTGTTTATATATTTCATTTAATTTATTTATTTAGTTTGTGTGTGTGTGTGTGTGTATGTCCTTGGCGTAGCACAGAACTTTTCCAATTAAATAATAATTATAATTAAAAATAAATCAACAAAAAAATTTCTTTAAGCAAATAAAACAGAAAAGAACTAAAAAAAATTAAAAATATTTAAAAGAAGTAAATAAACTAAAAAAATTAAAAAAGAAAGAAAGAGTTTTGAAACAAATTGGGGAGGGGGGGCTTAGCGGCATTGAACTTGGGGGGGAGGGCACCCCTGGGTGTAAAAATGAGAGAAAACATCCTAAATGAAATTTCTCGCCGCGCCACTGTTTCTAATCGGTTGAAACATGACATGACTCATCTCTCCAGTGAAATTTAATAATCCGGCCAGTCGGAGTTCGAATCTCGCGCAAGTCCTCCACGAGCTAGCCTCGTGCCCGCATCCTTCCGTCGTCGGTTAATTGAAGCGGCACTCTTGACCCAGGAAGTCGGTCCTCTTCATTGATGGCGTAATGGCCCTAATTGTGTGACGGATGCCTGCTCTCCATGCTCTTTGCTCTTCTTTTGGGCATCTGAGCGAAAAACAAAGCAACCTCTTCTCTTTTTTCACTTCTTGCTCATTTAAAGGAAACTCGTGTTTTCGGGAATGTGCATTTTGAAGCAAAGGTGCTACCCCCCCCCCTTCCCAAGTTCAATAGTTCAATGGTACAAACCCCCCCCCCCCAAAAAAAAAAAATATTTTTCAGCTCTCTTTTTTTCATTTTATTATTTTTTTTAAATATTTTTTATTTATTTATTTGTTTTTAATTGTTAAGGGGGTTACAGTACCTTAAAAATGATGAAACGATCAAAAAAAAAAAAAATTATTGCTTATTTCAAAACAAAAAAATATTCTGAACACAGGGGAAAAGTTTCATTGCTTTAGTTCAAACTTTAGTTTAGTTTTTAGTGGTTTTAGGCCATGCTTTCTATGTGTTCTTATGCAAAAAAAAAAAAAAAAATTTCAAATTGCTTTTTCTCGATGATGTTTTTTTTTTTTTTTTTTTTATGTCATTAGAATCACTAAGGTTTTTTTTCTAGTAAAGATACAGCTTTAAAGTAATACTTTTTGCAATTGGGATGACATATTTGACAAAACTGTGCATTGGATAAGCATTTTATAAATTACTCTAATGTTTAGAGCATGTTAAACCTTTAAAAACCAATTTTTTTTAAAAAAAACTTCAATTTTTTACATAATTAATCACAGAAAATTTTCTAATGAACTCATAAGCAAATGAATGCAGATTTTTAGAGATAATTATAGTGATCGTTTCGCAAAAAACTTTTTTAAAATTAATGCAAAAATAAAAAAGCCTTAGAAATTTGGAAAAATTGAAATTTTCCTCAATTTTTTGAATTTTCAAAAAAAGTAGGCAATATTTTAAAATTTTGAAAATAAATTATTGATTACGAAATAAATATGCATGTTATGGTTTCAAAGAAATATAAAATTTATATAAATTTTAAAAAAATATTTGAAAGGTACTGTGACAGCTTAATATTATTATTTAAAAAGAAAAGTTCTGTGCTACGCCAATGACATGCACAAAGACACACATAAAATATTATAAAATAAATTTAAATTAAAAATAAATCAATAAATAAATCCCCCCCCCCCATTTTCTCAGCTCTCTTTCCCTTTTTATTATTTTAATTTTTAGCTCCTTTTTTTTCATTTATTTTTTTTTAAATATTTTTTTATTTATTTATTTATTTGTTTTTAATTGTTATCATTATTATTTTATAAGAAAAGTTATGTGCTACGCCAATGACATACCACATACACACAAACTAAATAAATAAATGCAGGATAAAATAAAATAATATAAAATAAACAACTTAAATTAAAAATAAATCCATAAATGAATTTAAATAATAAATTTAAAAAATTCAAACCCCCCCCCCAAAAAAATTGATGGTCTTCACTTGAATGTGCTTATATAAATCCCCCCCCCCCCATTTTCTCAGCTCTGTTTCCCTTTTTATTATTTTAATTTTTAGCTCCTTTTTTTTCATTTATTTTTTTTTAAATATTTTTTATTTATTTATTTATTTGTTTTTAATTGTTATCATTGTTATTTTATAAGAAAAGTTATGTGCTACGCCAATGACATACCACATACACACAAACTAAATAAATAAATGCAGGATAAAATAAAATAATATAAAATGAATAACTTAAATTAAAAATAAATCCATAAATGAATTTAAATAATAAATTTAAAAAATTCAACCCCCCCCCCCCAAAAAAAAATTGATGGTCTTCACTTGAATGTGCTTATAGACGGTTAGCAGCGTGCACGGGGGGGGGGAGAAGGGACACCTGTCGGCTCGAGCTGCAGGGGCCCGAGATTTTTTAAAAATAGGTGAGAAATATATGTAGGGATGTAGGATAAATAATGGATGGGGGCCCGTCAAAGTCATGTGTGTCGGGCCCTCAAAATTTGCTCGCCTCCGAGAAAGTTTAATCTTGATTACACGTTCCGGAAAATTTTTAACACAGTTCGCAAGGACACCATTTTACACAGCGTTCTCAACACTCAATCAAGGAAGAAATTTGCAAAATGTTACTGTAACGAATTTAAAAACATTTTTTTTTTTCTTTTTTTCAAATTCATAAAGAAATTTTTTTTTTTTTTGAGTCATATTTCGATAAAACTTTATGTTACACTAGCGAAAATACTCGGCGTTGCCTGGATCAGTAATAACTGTGAGGAACAATCGCTACTTTCTTTCGTTTTCTGTTTTAACTGAAAGAACTCAAAACGCACCGCTTTGACGTGATTAAAAATCGAGCTTCTTCCTTACACATAAAAGTAAAATAGCAATAAGTATAAAGAACCAACGAGTATTCATTTAGAAGCGAAAGTACGAATTGAACAATGTACAAATTTGAAGAATTTCCAAAATATGAACTAACAAAAACAAAGATCACTAAAAAACCGTGCACTTGCTTCATTTAATTAAATAGTACACACAGACAAAAAGAAAAAAAAGCTCTCTACTACGTTTCCCTAAGTGTGCAAAAAGTAGAGTTTCCAAATGTTTAAATGACTTTAAACTCATGTTTACTCCGGAGAAGCCTTGATTCAAAATTTTCATTATGATAACTTTTAAGATTGCTGTTGTTAGGCAACGAATTTTCGTAACAATGGGTTTTATATTTAATCATTTAATGGGTTAATTACATGAAATTTACTGTCTTCCATCATAACGTTTTTAAACTAAGTTTTTTTAGGAATAAATTATAGCCTAAGTTGCTCCCTGATAATGTAGCTATCTATGGTGAAAAAATGGTTAAAATCGGTCCAGTAGTTTTGCAGATTTCCCCGAACATACATACATACATACATACAGAAGTAGCAATTATGTATAAAGATGACTTAGAATCATATGATATTCTATAGTCTAATTTATTCAAGGACCTGTCCAAAGAGAAAAGTGCAAGAACCTTTTTTACACCCCTGCAGTGGCGTAACCAGAATTGTTTTTTTTGGGGGGGGGGGAGAGGGGGGTATGGTCAGTTTTCGTCCTTTTCGACAGTTAAAATGGGGAAAACTTTGTCGTGGGTGATCCTTATATATCCCCCTTGGATACATCCCTGCTTCCAAGGCTTCCTGCTTTGTCGCCCCCCTCCTGAAATTATTACTAAATCCGCCCCCACTTTTGTCTAATAGGGGCGTCCCGATGGGAGGTCGCTGTGACCTAAATTTCCTTATTCGGCAAATTTTGTCTGACCATTAGGCAAAATTATCATCATTTGGCAAAATTCGGAGTTTCATTCAGCAAAATTGTCATTATTCGGCAAAATTTGGAGTTTCATTCAGCAAAATTGTCATCATTCGGAAAAATTTGGAGTTTCATTCAGCAAAATTGTCATAATTCGGAAATGTTTCGATTTTCATTCAGCAAAATTATTATCATTCGGAAAAATTTGGATTTTCATTCAGCAAAATTGTCATCATTCGGAAAAATTTGGATTTTCATTCAGCAAAATTGTCATCATTCGGAAAAATTTGGATTTTCATTCAGCAAAATTGTCATCATTCGGAAAAATTTGGATTTTCATTCAGCAAAATTGTCATCATTCGGAAAAATTTGGATTTTCATTCAGCAAAAATGTCATCATTCGGAAAAAATTCGGATTTTCATTCAGAAAAATTGTCATCATCCGGAAAAATTTGGAGTTTCATTCAGCAAAATTGTCATCATTCGGCAAAATTTGGATTTTTCATCCAGCAAAATTGTTATCATTCGCAGGGGTGCTCCCCTCCTAAAACCAAGGGCGCACCCCTCCCTAATACCACGAAGCCCCCCCCCCCCAAATTGGAAGCCCCCCAAAAAGAGAAAAATACCTCTTAAAACATCCCCTTTAAAAATTTCAATCTCGCAGTCTGTGCCATGACACCCCTCCCCCTAGATGGAAACCCCAGTCATTCGGCAAAAATTTGGATTTTCATTCAACAAAATTGTCGTCATTCGGTAAAATTTGGAATTTCATCTAGCAAAATTGTCCTCATTCGGAAAAATTTGGAGTTCCATTCGGCAAAGTGAGAATTTCCGCCCTCCCGAAAATTTAAGTTCGGGGCTCCCCTGAGTACAAAACAACGATTTTGCTGCATTTTTGAGCAATCACGATTGCTTATTGTTTTCACTTGACTGTTTTGATGTGCTATCATTTCATTTTCCCGTCAGCACCCTCTGCCAGCACCACCGTCGACCGGATCCTCACGATGCTGCTCCTACAGCGAAAACCCTTCTCCAGGTTGCATCCATATGCTACACACACGCGCATACATACACAACTACACACGCGCGCGCGCGCGCACACACACACAAAAACATACACCTACACACACATACACAAACACATACACACACACACACAAGTACATACACACACTCAAACACATACACACACACACGCATACATACAGACATCTACGCATACAAACACCTACACATACACACACACACCTACACACAACTACCCAGACACTCATCACACTCATGCCTACACACAGCTACCCCCACACTCATCACACTCATGCCTGCACACAGACACAAACACATGCCTACACACACATACACATTCCCCACCACACACAAACACTGATACACACAACTACCCACACACTCATACCTGCACACAGACACAAACACACATGCCTACACACACATACACATACCCCCTACACACAAACACACATACACCCCCCACACACATAAGCACACATGCCGACATACACACACACTCGTGATTGCGAAAAACATAATTTGAATTCAAGAGGTCAAAATTCAAATTAATATTTTTATTTATTTATTTATTTATTTATTTTATTTTTTTTTTTTTTTGGTTATCCTCAATCTTCAACCCTTACTGAAGCCAGTTCTTTCCGGTTCGATCCACCGCCAGAGGCTCGTGTAAATCAATCATAATTTCAACTCTTCGCCTCCATGAAAGTGAAACATTTTCGCATGCCGAAACAACTTTCTGTTTCCTTCCATGGGAAGAGATTTATGAATTCTCAGGGAAAAAATCAATGAATGCTGAGGAAGAACATCTTCTCCTGAGTTCCCTCTTCAGTATAACCGAAGAAACAAGTGGATTAAGGTTTAATGAAAGTCGAAAAGAAAATAAGCAAACTCAGTAAAAACCGAAACGAAATAAGTTACTTCTATTATTATGTATCTTCTATGCCATCAGATAAAAAGAGGGGTAATGCACGAAATTCGAATTTTCACTGCTTAAGTTCTGCGTTAATTTTTCTCAGAAATATTCACGACAAAAATATTACGATAGAATATCTTTCTCTGAGCTTGCTCCTGCTAAAAATTACGACTTAATGTTTATTAGTGAATTGTATGTAGAAGCCTATTCCGCATGCAGCGGGCCATGCGAACGGAATTCTTTTTAAAAAAACTTTTAAATTTTTTACTAGGGTTTAAAGAGCGTACTTCCCATCCTTTGCATGCGAAAGGAAAATTTTTTAACCTTTCTAACAGTCAAATCATCATAATGTGACAAACGTTCCTCTGGCGCTGGGGTACAGAATTAATGTTAAGTTGAAAGCACCCATTAGCATTCAACTTATAACTTCCTTTTACAAAAAAGGAAGTAGTGTATTCGCGAAAAAAATGTCACTCAAAAATCGACCTTAATTTCCATTTTTCTTACCCCCGAATGAATGTTGAGTTTTTTTTTCGACCCGACCACACGTGGATATATGCCTAGGAACGTACGGACACCAGAAATATCCATTTTGACGACCCCCGAATTAATTACAACGAATTTTCTCGTGACGTCCGTATGTATGTGTGTATGTGTGTATGTATCTCGCATAACTCAATGACTCGCATAACTCATGTCCTAGAAAGTTGAAATTTGGTACGTGGACTCCTAGTGAGATCTAGTTGTGCACCTTCAATTTTGGTTTCATTCGGATGTTCCTAAGGGTGTCTTTTGCCCCTTTTTGGGGGAAAGCATTGTTAATTTCGATGTAAACTCAAGTTGTCTTAAAATTTGTCGGACACTTGGCGATATATCACCAGTCTTTTGGTCGCCAAGTTTTCTCGCCAACTTGGAGACAAATTTAGAGATTTTTTTTTTAATTTGGTTTCAGTTTGGCCACGTTGGTGATATTTAGAGAGTAAACAATTGAATCACATTAAAATTGCCAATAATGGGGAAATGAAAATAAATTGGAGTAAAAGGAAGTCATGTGATGCACACACACATCAGCTCGTTAATATTTACGGAAGCACCAAACAGGACGAAGTTGGTTCAAGAAGAATTATCTTACGTTTAATTTTTCTGATACACCATTAGAAAGAACCAAAGCTCAACTTATTTACCGTATACGCTTATTCACAATGAGATAATATTATGAAAACAGAAAACTAGCTCTTTAGAATGGGAGCAGCTCATTTTCAACGGATTGTACCAATGATGTTATCAGTAAAGGTTAAAATCATTTAAAACAAGTCGGAAAATTCCGAGTTTTTCACTTAAACCTCTTTATTCTTGACTTGGAAAATGTAAAAGCCAAAATAGTTAATGTTGAGTTGAAAGCACTCATTAGCACTCAACTTATTAATATTTTCGGAAGAATGAACCAGGACGAAAACTGGTTCAAGAACGGTTATCATATGTTTAATTTATCTCGTGCACCCTTAAAGAGCCGAAGCTAAAACAACTTATAATCCGCATATGCTTATTTACAATGAGATAATATTATAAAAATAGAAAACTAGCTTTTTAGAATGGGAGTAGCTCATTTTCAACGGGCTGTATCTATGAATTATCAATGAAGGTTACGATCGGAAACACTAGATTAAACAATTGGAGCTACGAAACACATATTCAGAGTATAACTGAAACTATCGGCATATAATACAAACTCAACCACTCGACTGAGCTGCTGAAAATCAACCAAGCCTGGCTTGTGTTCAAAAAGGAAAGGAAGCGGATGAGGCATAGTGCCGGGAGGTATATAAACAACCTTTACTCAGCTATGAACCTAGTAATAATTTTGGAACTCCTGATTGGCCAGTCGACGCAGATGTATGGGCCATGTTTTCCCCATCCAACGTATTGAACAAATTTTGCTCCTCGGAAGTTCTGGATTGTTTGTCACTCTTGAATGTTTTTAATTCAACCCCTCCCTTCGAATATGCCGAGAAGACATTCTCGTTCTTTGACTTAATCTTAATTTGAAATGGCACAATAATTAGAACGTAAAACACAAACTACACAGGATATGGATGGCGCTTTCACATGGTAACCAATCAGCAGTCCAGAAATTTTTACATGGTCTCTAGTAGAGTAAAGGTTGTTTATATGCTGCCGGGAGTTCGAATACTACCTTCAATTTGGATGTTCTGCTATTTGATTTCACGTGATTTTGTCGCAAGACGGAAATGAATGTAAACTGATGGTAGAAGAACTTTTTAAGCACAATTTTGCTCAACTTGTAGCATTTAATTAAAATTAACTTAGTTCCTGCAATTTTCATATATACAATAGTCGATGATCGAGTAAACCTCGTGTTTCAGCAGTGAAACTCGCGCCATGGCATGATCATTTGATAATATGTTTTGGTAATGTTTAACATGCGGGGAAAGGTTTAATTGTGAAAAGGCTGAACTCGATCCGGTCACTGAACTGTTTTACTGGTAAGACTGCGTCATTTCAAGGGAATGAAGAAACAAAAAAATGGTCAACAATGAACGTTACCTACTGGAGTTTAGTGTTCATCCACTGGAGTTAGAGTTACAATTTCAACTATTAAACTACAGTAGGCGCCGCTTAATGTGATCACTGTTAATGTTATCATTCGCTTAATGTTATCAGAATCACGAAGTCCCGGAACACTTGTATGTTAACACACGTTAAAAAAGTCGGATATTGTAACCAGCGTCTTCGTTTATTGTTATCACTTTTTCATAAACTTCCAATTTTGCCCCGTTTTTGTTCCTCAATTAACAGAAATACATAGGCAAACCCTGACGAGCCTAACTTTCTGTGTAGCCTTTTGTGATTTTCAATAGCAGATCAAAATTTTTCTAGGAATGAAGTTACAGAAAGTTCGCCCCCCAGTGACCACAGACTCCCCATAAGAAAACTTTCTTTTACACCTAAAAAAATTCAGTCGCTGGACATGGCATTGATGTAGGATCTCCATTGTTGCCATTACTTTGTAAACTATTAAAGAATTGCGTCGAGATTGAAAACAAGGCCAAGTTAAATTGAAATTTAAACAACAAGCAAAACCATGCTGGAAAAGATAGAAAAGCTGAATGTGCTTTGAAACTGGTTTACGAATGTCAGGGAAAACGGTCATATTTTACTTCACCTATTACTATGTGATTAAAAATTGCATAACTTAGCTTTAACTTTTTATAATTCAGATATTTCCATTCTGTTAATTTAATAATTTATAATTTGAAACTGCGTTTAGTTGAGTCATTGTGATTTTAATTTGAGGTTGCCAAAATAAATGCACCTTAATTGGAAAATAATCATTATTTTGTGTCTCCTGGATTCTTTTCGGTTATTGTTATCAAATTATATTTGTCCCAAAGTGATCACATTAAGCGGCCCGTACTGTATCACCAAACAGGCAATGGCTTCGTTCAAATGTAGAAGCAATTTTCACCCGTCATACTTTGACGGGCGACTTTCTGGTCTTGATAAAGAAATGTTCAGCTAGTATCGAAACGCGCGCCTGTGAATGATTTTTTATTTTTTATTTTTTCCTTTTTCAAACAAAAGATTTTTGTTAATCAAAAGTAATGGTATACCCACATTAGACTCATACTCAATACCATCGAGCAGAGGTAAAATAGAGGGAGTGAAGACTTTCTTACAAACAAAAACCCCCCAAGTCAAGTGATAGATTTCAAAGCGAAGCATTGGAAGAAATCGGGTTTCTTTCGCTAGTTTCATGCAAAACGTGCCAACCATTCGTCGCTGTTAAGTCACGTGACTTGAGATCGTTTCCCTAAGCTTTTTATAAGCCAATTATTGGACTTGCTCCCTCCATTTATAATTCCTGCTCTAAGGTTAATACCAATAATTCTGTTAAAATCATCAAAAGACTGACAACTACAGTATTCTGAGTCCAAGTGATTTCAACCAGGAAAAGCACTTTATAATGTTGTTGTTGTCTTGTGCCAGCCTGGCTGATGATTTTAGGGTGCGCTGCTTCACTTTTCTGACTGTACCGTAATTTTATGTGAAGTTTGACTTCCGCAGTACACACATGCCATATTAGTGATGGGCATAATCGAGTTCTCACAATCGAATCACTCGATTATTCAATATCACTTCAGAACTCGCGATTGTCACGATTTCTCGATTACCAGATCTTGAGTTCTCGATTATCGTATCTCGAGTGCTCGATTATCGTATCTCGAGTTCTCGGTTATCGTATTTCGAGTTCTCGATTATCACATCTCGAGTTCTCGATTATCACGTCTCGAGTTCTCGATTATCGATCGCTCGAGTTCTCGATTTGAAAAGATCTCGATTATCAATCAATCGATTATCAGAAGTGCTCGATTTCCGAGAACTTGATTATCAAAAGTTTTCGATTGTGCCCATCAGTATGCCATAAGGAACCGTTTATAGGGTAGACAACCATTTAGAGCACAACACATCCACACAAAGAAAGACAGGACAAGAGAGACAAAGTACATCTATGATCGAGTCTGGATTCGAACCCTGAACTTTCCCATCCGCAGTCAGACTTGTCTTAGCAATTCATAATGACGTGCAGGAAAGCAAAGAAGCATCTAAAATTACATTTCTAACAAATTATTAATGCTCCTTCCTCCAGTAAACAATTTCTGATGTTCAAGAAAAAACCAACAAGTAATTAAACACGTGCACCAATGCATTCTAACAGTGTTACCTCTGCTTCAAGAAAAGGGCGATCAAAGCGAAGCAGAAGAAAGTGTTGTTTGCGTAGAGACAATGGTAGGTGCGATTAACCATGACCATAATCTTCTCGGGGGTGCTTTTGTTTTCCGAAGAATGATGTGGTCGAACGATAGGTACATTCGATTTGTATCACGGAACATCGTCGACCGGAAGTAAGGCACGGCGTAATGAGATGGTGGCATTAAAAGGTTGACGGGATAGAAGGAGGCACGAAAGCTGTTTGATTAGATTTTCCTGGTTTTAATACAGGCTCCATCAGTTTTCCTTTCGTTACTTCCGAGTTGATACGTTTCTACTGAATAAACTTAGAGATAACTCTATGGTTATTCGGAGAAATAACTTAAACACACATGATACATAATAATTTTAATGTTAATGAAAGTATAACGACCACAAACTTCACAATAAATATGGATGCGTTGAAATACACCGAAATACACCGCCAGCTCAGTCATTCCAGCCGAGGACATGGGCGGTAACTTATTGAAAATGGATACATTATTTCGTTTAATATATTTTCAAATCTTCGAAGTGGCTACCTTTTAGCCTTTTAAGTCAGAGCTTTAAACGTGGCACAAAATTTTCGGTTATGGACCGCCACTCACTTACTGATATTTTATCCGATTCCTTGCATAAGGATTTCTTCAGGGATGACTAAGTTTTATGAGGCTTAGCGCACACCCTTGTCTCCAAGATTGAACAGACAAAATATTCCATTGGGTTCAAATGTGGGGAATACGGTGGCCATTCTTAATCTCCAATGAAGTCCAGAAAATGTGTCTTGCACCAATCTTGAGTGTCTTTAGCTCAGTGTGAAGTTGCGGAATCCAGTAGGAAGGTCAATCTTTTGTTTCCAAAGAACTTTCCCGACCAAGGTAAGACAACATCTTCCAAAATGAGTTTGCGATATGTTTTTTGATTAATCTTTATCCCTTTCTCGACAAAAACAAACCCAACACCCCCTTTCCCGCAAGCACATATCCCATCTTAAACCTTTACCTACAGATTAGGGTAGTTGACGTCGTTCAACAATGCAAGAAAGACTTGGAGAGAACGGTGTAAACCTCATAAAACTTGGCATCCCTGTAACGAAATCCATTTGCTAGGAGTGGGATAAAATATCAGTAAGTGAGTTACGGCCCATAGCCGAAAATTTTTTGACACGTTTAAAGCTCTAACTTAAGGCTAAAGGCAGCCACGTTGAAAATTTAAATACAATGGTGGTAAAAAAAATTGCATCATCCGCGCCGCAAAGGAGAGGAATATCATCCCAACTGCATTCAACACATAGTCAAGCATCCCGTATCCCAGACGATTTGGGGATGTATTTCTGATCAAGGAGTTGGTGGGCTTCACTTTGTGCAAGGAACAGTAAACGCTCAGGTGTATATTGGCATTTTGGAGGAGAAATTACTTCCTACTATCCGGGATCACTTTACTTCAGTTCCAAACGTCATTTCCCAGGATGATTCTGCTCCGTGCCATAGGGCAAAACTGGTTAGTAACAATTTAAAAACCTTTATCCTGCCATTAGACTTAAATTGACATGGGATTAAGTAATTTTTTTTCTCTAAACTCACACGCAGGTTCAGAAATGGAAAAATGAGCATGGGGTCAACAGTTTGCCTTGGCCCGGAAACAGCTCCGATCTAAGTAAACAGTTATCAGATTCCTGCTATTAAATGTTTATTTCATAAGTTTTGCTGAATTTCACATACATTCATCGTTAATCGGTCGACCAAAACTTCTCACATAATCCCATTGTTGTGAAAATGCGAGGGTGATGCATTTTTTTTACCAGCACTGTATATTAGACAAAATAATGTATTTATATTTATTTTGAAGCTTGGTCGTAATATTTTCCATAGCATTACAGTTATAATGTATCATGTGTGTCAGAGTTATTTCTTGTCAGTCTGTACTTGAAAAATGTAAGTAGCCTGTTTATGTTTTAGGCCTGGTTCTGTTTGATGGTACTTTGACGTATGCTATTTTCGCCAAACAAAAGCTTGGAACCCGCAAACCTATTAGCTTTGTACTGGGTTGCTAGGTTGATAGGTAAGCAACAAGTCAATAATACGACCATTGCTTGTTCCTGAACACCTCATCGATCATTAAATGAAATGTGAACAAGTAAAAAAATCTTTGTCAGCGGTTCATTACTACATTTCTGCTTTTTATAGGTCTGATTGTTCTCACGGCCCATTTTGTTCTACTGCAATAGACCTTGTACCGCTTGATAGAATTTGATTTAAAGTTCAAATACTTAGCTATGTGTGATGCGAAAATTCCGATCGAAATTTAAAAAAAAAAAAGTAACATTAAGGTTAAGAGTTTAAACAACAACTAAACGAAATTGACCTCTTGTAAACTAAGTGCACTTAACGCTTAATTTGCCGTTATGGCCAGGTGGTTTAGAGCTGTAAATAAGAAAACAAAAGATTAAAACCTAGTGTCAATTAGACAAAGTATATCACCCACAGCGAAATGATGGTATAGAGTTAACTGCAACTGTGTGAAATTGTAGGATCGGTCGTTGACTTGAAACGACTGAAAATATTCATGGATGAAAGCGAGAATTGCTTGTTTGAGATGTAACGGGTTGTGGTGATGCGCAGCCAACCAGATATCATCTTTTGTCAAGATTGCTAGGGATTACATTTGGTTTTTTAGCCTGTATCATTAAGAACAGTGGAATGTTTCAAACTTGATTTATAACTGCCTTCAACCTGGCGAAATTTCTTTTAAAGTATCAAACATAATTTCAAATTTCATTATCATTTTGTACTAGATTAATAAAGGGCTTCAGCCAATAAATTCCAGTCGGGAATGTTTAAATAGTTGAGACGTGAGACCATTTGATTTTTCTTTTTTTTGAGCAAACACGATTGCTTATTGCTTTCATTTGACTGTTTTGATGTGCTATCATTTTATTTTCCCGCCAGCACCCTGTGCAGCATCACCGTCGATCGGCTCCTCACGATGCTGCTCCTCTAGCGAAAACCGTCTCCAGGTTGCATCCATATCCTACACACACGCGCATACATACACAACCACAAACACATACACACATATACACAAACACTTACACGCGCATACATACACAACCACAAACACATACACACATACACCTACACACACATACACAAACACTTACACACACACAAACACTTACACGATTACATACAGACATCTACACAAACACACACACAAACACATACACACACACATACACACAACTACACACACATTCATGCCTGCACACAGACAAACACATATGCCTATACACACATACCCCGCTCCCACGCACACAAACACTCATACACACAACTACCTACACTCATGCCTGCACACAGACACACACACATGCCTACACACACACATACACATACCCCTACACACAAACACACATCCCCCCCTTACACACACAAACACACGCCTACATACACACACACTCGTGATTGCGAAAAACATGATTTGAATTCAAGATGACAAAATTCAAATTAATTTAATTTTTTTAAATTCTGGTGAATTTTTCCCACGCTAACTACTTATAACATTTTATTGTCTTGCTGATGATGCCAAAATTCAAAGGTTACAACCCAAAAGTTGATCACCTCATCGGAATCTCAGTTAGTTATCGGAAGATATATTAAAAGTCAATTTCGGCATTTAATCATCCACTAAGTAGACTCCTTTTTTGCTTAACTCAAAACGATACCAAGCTGTTCCTGCTCGTATTGTAGATGTTGGTATTCAAGAAAAGATAGTTTGACGAAAATCCCCGGCAATTTATGACTATTCTGTGTTAAACCGATGCAACTCATGCATCCACCAATCAATGTCAACGTTTCAAAATTTGTTTATTTTTGATTGGACGCCGCCCATTTTTACCGCAAGAGGCGTTGGATGGAACCCCTGCATCCACCAATCAATGTCAACGTTTCAAAATCTATTTATTTTTGACTGGACGCCGCCCATTTTTACCGCAAGAGGCGCTGGACGGAACCCTGCATCCACCAATCAATGGCAATGTTTCAAAATTTGTTTATTTTTGATTGGACGCCGCCCATTTTTACCGCAAGAGGCGCTGGACGAAACCCCTGCATCCACCAATCAATGGCAACGTAATGGAAACAGGAGTTCACTGTAGCGCCCTCTCTGTTGCCATGAATTTCAGCTATTGTCACGGCCTATAAGAATTAAGTGGGGCCACGCGCAAATTCATTAGTTTATTGTTATAAAACGAAAGTTTGGCCGTCATAGAAAACGCTAGTCATAGAAGTGCCCAGTCGACTCCCTAAAGGTACAGTGTCAGTTGCAGAAAGCGCTCAGGTTTTTTAACTTTCCTTTTGAGAGCAGCTTCTTCATGGAATCGGCTCTATACTAAACATATCAATGAAAAAATATATACAGCACAGGGCTAGACTAACGTAAAAGTCACATAATCGCTACTTTACAGGAGAGCGGAGAAACGGAGGCTTGATCTTGATTCATACAAAGGATTGGACTCGCGTTCTTTTAGCACTGGTAAATTATTAGAAAGGATTTATTTATTTATTTATTATTTATTTATTCAAGATAATGTTTCCATGGCTCGATGCGGAATAAGATTCTACATAAAATGCATTAATAAACGAAAAATCGCAGTTTTTGCACTTACGTTAGAGGCTCTGAGGCACTGAAATAAAAATTTAAATTTTCACTTGGCCGTTGTGGCCTGGGCGGTCATTCCAAGCTCGTCATCTTGCGAGATCGAGATTCTCGCTTACGTCATCGGTTGTGACGTAGAAATGTCGCAAAAGTAGTATTATAATCTACTCGAACCTAGCCACAAGCTACGTTCGAGTAGATTAAAATGCTACTTTGTGACATTTCTACGTCACAACCGATCACGTGAGCGAAAATCTCGATCTCGCAAGCTGACGAGCTTGGAATGACCGTCCTGATCATTAAAGCGTTAGGACCTGTAACTTGTAAACAGGGCTGCGGAGTTGAAAAGAAAATGACCGACTCCGACTCCGGAAATTTTAGAGACTTAGACTCTGACTCCGCAGCACTAGCAAAATATCGGACTCTGAGGGAAAATGTCCGTATCCTGGAATTTATAACCTTCGACTCCCGACTCCTACTCAGTCCGACCCCGAAGCCCTGCTGGTATTTGGAGGGTCATGGGTCATGCCAACCATTCAAAGATCCTCCATGTTCGCTAATGGTGGCGGGTGCACATTAAATCCACCGCAGTCCCAATGCCTCCAAATTCCATTTCCAAATCAATACCGCAAGGGGTGCTGGATCAGGAGTTGCTCGGCTCCTGGTGTGGATCTCTTGGTTTGCTGGATCAAAAACCAGAGCTGTCCAGGGTCCCATTTAACGGACTAAATCCGTGTAGTGGCAGGTGTGGGAGACCCTGGAGTATAGTGAACGGGTATCGCAGCAACAGGGCTGGACTGAGAAGAAGTTGCGATGAAAAGAATGTAAGTTAAACTTATTTTTGAACTCATCGACAAAAAAGGAAGGGCCTATTAGGGTGGTTCAAAAATACATGTTAAAAAAAAAGTTTCTACCAGATAACGGGACACCCCTCAATATTTTTAGACTTGTGGATAGTAATATACTGGAAGAATTTTAGCTTCCTATTTCAACTGGAAGAGAGTGCTCAACCCCTTCCCCCAACCTTCATATGTATGGGGAGGGGGGTTAAAAAATACATTGAGCTGAAAAAACAAAGCTACATATTATAATATGCACGAGTAATGTGCATATACATTGCAATAAAATAATTATTTACAAAAAAAAAACAGCTGGGGAAATTAAATTGTTTCCGAATTCGTGGCATTTTGTGTGCTACGGCTAATGTTAAATTAAAGGGTCATTGAGCACCCTCTTCAAATTTGAGTGAGAAGCTGAAATTTTTACAGCATAATACTAAAAGTAAGTCTAAAAAAAATAAGGGGCGTCCTGGACTCTAGCTGTAAAAAAGGTTTTTTGGATCATCCTAGGGCCCATGGTGCAATCTGAAAGGGGCCTAGCAATAAAACGTGGGGCCCACGTGTGGCGAGCCTTCTCTGGTACGGGGCCCAGGGTTTCACTTTTGCCCCTTCCCTCCCCTCGCGACACGACCCTGTACCCACAAGGGGGGATTATGGCGCAAGTTGAGCCATCAAAATTTTTGAGGGGGGATTTTAAAATTGCTTTTTATTTATTTATTTATTGATTTATTTTTAATTTAAATTAGTATTTATTTTATTTTATTTTATTCTGTTATTTTTTTATTTCATTTATTTAGTTTGTGTGTGTGTGTGTCATTGGCGTAGCACAGAAATTTTCTAATAAAATAATTATAATAATTAAAAATAATTAAATACATAAATAAATAAAAATATTTAAAATAATAAATAAATAAAAAATATTAAAAAGAAAAAAATTAAAAAATTTATTAAAAAAATAGATAAATAAATAAAATTAAAAAATAACTAAAAACAAAAAGGGGGGAGAGAGTTGAGGAAGATTTAGGGGGGGGGGATTTGCGCCATTGAACTTGGGGGGGGGGGATGGGCACCCCTGCCTGTACCTTGGGAAATTTAGCTACCATGATGCATTCTGCGTGACGTCACGAGCGACCCACAATGCTCTTCGCGCGTAATCGGGAACAAAGCAAGAGGCCTATTAATTCGACGTGCCAAAGGTTACGTCACAATAACCCGTGTCTCGCCGAAGGCCGCGGCGGTCTCTTTCACTGCCCGGGGATCTTTTCTTACTTCGTTTCTTAGTTTCGGACGTGATTGAGGTCACAAAACAGCGGGTTCTGGGGATATACCGGGACGAAACATGGTACGAAATTTAATTTCAGGCCCTGCTAGGCAGATTTATGTTCCTGCGACAAAGAATCAGTTGTTTAAGAAGCATTTATGCATGCAAGAAAAAAAAATTAATTTGAATTCTTAAATTTTGGAATTCAAATTATGTTTTTCGCAATCACGAGTTGCGACAGGACTCTACTCACTTGTTTCTAGACACGGCTCTTGTCCCTCCAAGTCTACCCTCCTGTTGAACGGTGACGTGTATATTAGTTGTGTATGTGCAGGCTTTTGTGTGTGCGTAGACCTGTGTGTATGCACGTTGGCGTGTGTGTATGTGTGTGAGTGCGTATGTGTATGAGCGTGTAGGACACGGACGCCACCGACCAGGAGCGGCTACCGGAGGACGGAGCCGCGCCTGCAGGTGGCGGTGGGGGTTGAAAAAGGCACGGAACATCAAAGACGGTCAAATGAGAACAATAAGCAATCGTGATTGCTCAAAAAAAGTTTTGATGACTTTACTAGCTATTAAGAAATGAAGATTCGCGTAAAGCAGAAAAAGAAATTTTCAAGGAATATTCCGTTTACATTTTTCGGACCTAAAAGCATAGGTTTCCTTACAGTGCTCGTGAGTGTCCTCCTTTTCATATTTTACAGAGGCGCCCACTTAAGGGGGGGGGGGGATCATGGCGCAACTGCGACATTGAAATTTTTAGAGGGGGTGTTTTGAGGGGTATTTTTCTCATTTGGGGGTGCTCTTGCTTTTTTGGGGGGTGCGTCCTTGCTGTTAGGGGGTGAGCATCCCTGTATTTTAGTTAACAATTTACATAAAATGACACTTTATAAAATCGAAAAATGAAACAACGTGGATAAAAAGTGAAAAAAAATCTTGCTGAATCACAATGCAAATCGCTCTTTAAATAACAATAAGCAAAAGAGAGCAGAAGTAATTTTTACAAAAACGCTAAACTTTTTCACGGGGAGTATGAATTAGGATTCCTTCCCTACGTCCACGATTTTCTGGAAAAATTTCTTTAATCTTTTAAGAATGATAGCGACCAAAATGGTAAAACATAATTCGGCTGTGGTCGAGTTCGGTTAAAAAAGATATTATGTTTCGATACCAAAACACACTCGTACTCAGTGTCGTTGTTAAGTTTCTAATAAACATTTCAGCATTGGAAAAGGCCCACTAAAATTCATCTATAGTGTTTGAGGAATTGATTTCCGCGCCTCGTTTTATAATAGTATTTTTTATGATAAATTAACTTTTAAATGATACTTCTCCGTCTTGATCAATGACCAGCCTAGAACTTTTGGTACTTGAATACCATAAAGCTTAAGTTTTGTCCAGTGAATAAACGAAACCGAAAGCAAATACCACGGAAAAACGAGCTGGTGTGTGCATCACGTGACTTCTTTTTACGCCAGTTTAATGATAATAGTAGTTAGTGCCTTGGAGTAAGCAAAGAAACACTTTAAATTTTTTTGCCCCAAGTTTGTTGCGAACTAAAGCAAAAACACGTTTTATGCAAATTAATTTTCCCATTATTGAACATTTTAATGTGATTCAATGGTTAACTCTCTAAATATCGCCAATAGTGGCCAAAATTAAACCAGATTTTTTAAAAAAAATATATAATGTAATTTGTTTTCCTTCTAGAATGTATCTCTCCATTGGGGTTGTTTCCTTCAGTCAGAAGTACTATTAGTCACTGAAATTGATAGCATAAGCAAAAAAAAAAAAAAAAAGAAAAATTTGAATTTTGACATCTTGAATTCAAATTGTTTTTCGCAATCACAAGTGTGTGGGGGGTATGTGTGTTTGTGTGGGGGGTATGTGTGTTTGTGTGTGAGGGGTTTGTGCATAGGGGTATGTGTATGTGTGCTGGTATAAGTGTGTGGGGGGGTATATGAATGTGTGTGTGTAGGCATATGTGTTTGTGTCTGTGTGCAGGCGTGAATTAGTGGGTAGTTGTGTGTATGTGTTCGTGCATGTGTGTGTAGGACATGGATGCAACCTGGAGCCGTTTTTTGCTAGAGGAGCAGCATCGTGAGGAGCCAATCGACGGTGATGGTGCGGAGGGTGGCGGTGGGAAAAATCAAAGAAACGTCAAAACAGTCAAGTGAGAACAATAAGCAATCATGATTCTCAAAAAAATTGAATTCTGAAATTTTTTATTTAAATTATGTTTTTCGCAATCACGAGTTGCAACAGGACCCTACTTATTGGAGTTATTGATGCTAGAATCGGCTACTGTTCCCCCAAGCCTGCCCCTCCTCTTGGGCGGTTACGGGTGTATAGTTGTGTATGAGTTTTGTATGTGTAGACTTGTGTGTGTGGGCAGACCTGTGTGTAATGCACGTTGGCGTGTGTGTATGTGTGTAAAGGCGCGTGTATGTGTACGAGTGTGCACGTGTATGAGCATGCGTGTGTGTAAGCAGAGGTGGGTGCGCACCCCCTAAGGGCAAAGGCATCCCCCTCAAATCGTCGAGCCCCCCCCCCCCCAAAAAAAAAATCAAGAGCCCCCCGAAAATGATAAAAATGCCCGTCAAAACAACCCCTTTAAAAATATCAATAGCGTAGTCTGCGCCATGCCCCCTCCCCTAGGTGGGCACCCCTGTGTGTAGGACATGGACGTCTCCGATCAGGAGAAGCTGATTCCGGAGTACTGTGCTCAGGACCAGAGGAGTCGCACCTGCAGAGGACGGTGGAGTTGAAAAAGGAACCAAACAGCAAGGGACGGTCAAGTAAAAACAATTAGCAATCCTAATTGCTAAAAAAAAAAACCCGCCAAATTTTCTGTCGCCATGTTGGCGAAAAAACTTGGCAGCCAAAAGCTTGGCGATATGTCGCCAAGTGTTCGCTAAATTATAACACCACTTGAGTTTGCATTGCTATTAACAATGATTTCCTCCCAAAAAGGTGTAAAAGAGCCTTTTAGGAACATCCGAATGCAATCAAAAGGGGAGGTGCACAACTAGGCTCCACTAGGAGATAATTACGCACATACATACGTACAAACAGACATCACGAGAAAACTCGTAATTAATTCGGGGATCGTCAAAATGGATATTTCGGGTGTCTCTACGTTCTTTTAGACATATATCCACGTGTGATCGGATTGAAAAAAAAAAAAAAAAAAACTCACCATTCATTCGGGGTCGAGCAAAATGGAAATTAAGGCCTATTTTCGGGTCGAAATTTTTTCATGAATACAATACTTCCTTTACTTCGTAAAAGAAAGTAAAAAGGTCAAATAAGGAAGAACAGAAAAATATGGAACATGTACCCATAATGGTGTCTTTATATGCTTTTTGAAAAAAATTCCACCCCTGTGGTATTTTCATTCCAAAGACAACACTTTGAACACAATTCCAATATTGCAGAATGTGTACTCCAATATTGTCCAGTATTCCAATATTGAGCAATATTCTAATTTTTGACATTTTTCCAATCTAGAATATTTCAGTACCAAATTTAAACCGGAAAAATCATATTACGGGCGTATCCTCACGTTCACTTTCCTTTGAAATGTGTTTAGAACAACGTCATATCACGTTCACGACTCTTGATTAAAATCATGGAATTAAAAAATACAAAAACAGGAAGTTTTAGTAGATTTTTACTAATTAAAATTCACAACGGTGTTACTCCTTGATAGAAATCATGCCATTTTCATTTTCAAATTCGCTATAAACGGAAAAATAAATTCTATGTAGTTTTGTCGAGTCTGTGTTTCTTACTGACAACAAGACATCGTTTATGCAAAATGGCTCCTCTCTGCCTACGTGATTAGAATTTAAATCCATTCAGCTTGGGGTGGAATAAATTTATGTTGACTGATTTCAGCAATATCACGAGTGAAAGCTAATATGTGTAAATATTTACACGCAAGCACGCCATTTGGAAGAAGAAAAAGTTTCCTGAATCGGGAGTTAAATGCGTCAGAGGAATTGACGCTGACTCATCCGTTCGCATTGGTTAGCTAACCACATAGTTCAAGATCTATTGTACTTTTATGAAAACACTCATTCTACTCCACACAGCTGTATTTACTTAAATCACAAACGCCACACTTCGACAGGAAACGATTACTTCAAGTCGCGAATGATGTGAGTTATGGAGGGGCAAAACCGCATGATTAGCGACACGCAGTCACAGCGTGACCTACGAAAGATGACAAGTACCATCATTGTATGTGGTATGAGTAGAACCAATAAAAATTGTAAAATCTTAGGATCCAGGAAGAAAAATTAAGACACCACGCCAGACGAATTATTTCTCAGAGTTAATAGGAAAATTCAGTGCAATAGGCAAGGGCGGATACAGAAAATGTTCAAGGAGGGGGGCGATTGTTTTTTACTGTTCACTCTTTGGAACTTCAATCTCTTAAAACTTTCGAAGGAGTGTACTGAACACCATCGCTTATCCTTATGTAAACAAAGGTGTCCTATAGTTGTGTTTCTTTCAAAACATATCCAGGGTGAGCCTTTGAACCTATCCCTAATTATCATCTAAGATCGTCTAAAATTGAGATTTTCGAACTTTAATTTCAAAAAAAAATCCTATTGAAAGTTCTAGTCCCCATCCCCAGAGTAATAAGAGATGGGCTACGATTACGTTTTCAAAACTTCAATTCCGGAATAGCTCCCTTTCTTCTAACACCATCGAAGATTATGTAAAATTGCGTTTTTGGAACTTTAATATCGAAAATATACTTGAAGAAAGTACTAGTTTCTCGGCTCAAGGAGGGGGGCGATCGCCCCCATCGCCCCCTCCCTTGTATCCGCCCTTGGCAATAGGACTTCTGGAAGGTTCTTTTTCTAAAAGAATTAGGCGGCGAGGATTTTTTTTTTTGTCTCCCGGGCGGCTTATTTAATTTTGTACCATGTTGGAATTGAACCTGTGACTCTTGGAATAACATGATTTACCCCTTGAATACTGAAAAAGAGCTTACAAAACGAACTATAATTGCTTTATGCATCTAAACCGAAATAAATGTTTTTGATTAAAATTTTTTTCGGTATATTTCAAAGCGTTAAGTAGTTTAAGTCGATTTTCTTTGAGAGAATATAAAGAAATTAATGAAATATTTTTAATGTACGTTAATCTCGTAGAGCTATCACCGGCAACTTTTTGAAATGAAGCCTTTCAAATGAACGAGTTCAGTTTACAGGTCAAAAACCATGAACGATTCTTTGATGAACGGTTCATTAAAAAGAATGACATTGCCCATCTCTACTAGTGATGAGCATAATCGAGAACGTTTGACAATCGAGATCTCGGGAATCAAGCACTTCTGATAATCGAGTGATTGGTAATCGAGATCTTTCTAAATCGAGAACTCGAGCGATTGGTAATCGAGATCTTTTGAAATTGAGAATTCGAGCGATTAATAATCGAGATTTATTGAAATCTAAAACTTGAGATGTGATAATCGAGAACTCGTGCGATTGATAATCGAGATTTTTTGAAATCGAGAACTTGGGATGTCATAATCGAGAACTTGAGCGATAGATAATCGAGATTTTTCGAGATCAAGAACTCGACATGTGGATAATCAAGAACTAAGGATGTGATAATCGAGAACTTGTAATAATCGAGTTCTCGAGTGATCTTGATCAATCGAGTGATTCGATTTATGAGAATTCGATTATGCCCATCACTAATCTCGTGTTCATCAAAATATTCAAACGATCTGCGCACTCTAAAGAATTTTTACGACGCAGTTGCACCGTGATGACGCACAACGTTCCATCCGAGATGAATTTTAAATTCTTCAGCGGAAATTTCGTTTTAAAATCGGCGATGATTCATCGCGTCGTTAGCACTGCATCATCGCAGGTAGAAGGTCAGGTCGTTCTTTCTGATGATGGGAGGGTTTCGGAAGGACAGCGTCTTTGGAACCAAGTGGGCGTCGTCTGGTTCTCAACAGGAAGACCCTGGATACAACAATGCCGATCCGGTAGAGGTTGCCCGATTGCGAATCAAGGGTTAATGAGGAATTGGTGGAGGAAATGGGTGTGGGGATTAAACTTTCCCTTGGAGAAGCTCTTCGGGAAAATATGAAACAACTAGTCAGAAACTATTGGGATTGATGATAATTTTACGTTTTCCGTTCAGGGCCGCTGCGAGCTAAAATTTTTGGAAGGAGGGAAATTCAATAGTTGCCGATCACAAGGGTGTACACATAAATTTTGGAGCCCGTCAGAAATGACTTTTACGCCCCCCCCCTCTCCCTCCATATTGTTTACCCCTACATCCCTACATATTTTTCACCCCTCATTTTAAGAATCTCGGGCTCCCGTTAGGCTCGGGCTAATAGGTGTCACTTCTCTCCCCCCCCCCAGTGCACGCCCCTGCACAGTGGCGGCAAATTGGAGGCGGGGGGGGGGCGACTGCGACCTCACTTTTTTTCATCATCAAAGATTGCCTCAACGTTAAGATTTCATTCTGAAAACATTCTGGGTGAGGTTACTCGATACTCACCAAATACTATTTAAAATATCAGTTTTAAACTTCAATTTTGAAATTTTTCCGGGAGAAAATCCCCGAGCGCACTCCCTCCTTTCTTTAAATTCAATGATGAAATAAATTTGCGTTATAAAGATTCCAGTTTGAGGGGGGAAATTCAGGTAGGGAACCCCCCTAGATAGCGGAAAACTGCATTTTTAAGACTCCAATTTATAAAAAAAATTTAAAAAAATCCGGAGATCTTTTTCTGAAGTTCAAAGAAAGTTCAAGACTAAGTTCTTAGGATTTCATCAGTTCAAAAAAAAAAAAAAAAAAATACTACGAGAACTTCCGAACTCTAAAGTTCCTCCTTCTGAAATAACGTTTTAAGGGACGTTCAAAAAATGTTTTGAACTTTGCAAAATTTCTGGAAGAGAACCCCAAACACCTTGCTCTAAGTTTGCTAAAAATAGCTTTAATTTACGTCTTTAAGACATCAGTTTACGGTTTTTTTTTTTCGGGAAGAGTATTCCTTACCCTTACATTAGCAAAGACAGTCCATACTTCTTCGTTTTTATTATTATTAATTAGACTTTATATTTAAAAAAAACATTACGGAGACAACCCTGGAAATTCCTCTCCATTCACCAAACGTTGAAAAATCTACTAAAATGGCGTTTTAAAGCTACAATTCCAAAACATTTACGCGAAAGAACCATCAAAAGCCTTCCCTCCCTCCACCCTAGGCATTCAAGATAGCCTAAAATTGTCTTTAACTTCCTAAAAAAGATTTGCCCCCGCACTTATAAGCCCCACTCGCTACCTCTGCCCCTGCATATTCACCAACGCAACATGCTTGAATAAAGCCGACATTTTTGTAAGAGCAAACATTTGTAAAAACCCAAACTTGGCTCTGAAGATTCACATAAGCAAACTAATTTCTAATTTCATCCTCACAGTGATGATTCGCTTTTAAAAATAAGCACTTATCGAACAAAAAAACATTCTTTTTTCATCCGAACAGCGAAAAGGTAACGACAGGGCGAACAGAAGATCTCTTCAAATGAAGACCAACCCCTATTCCGAGAATTGTTGAAGCACCAACCCAACGTAACCTATTATTTGGGCTGATTGATACAGAAATAACAGACATCTTGAAGACGCGAGGGCTGCAATTTTTTAAAACCATTTGCCACTAAGGAAGCTTTTCCCTTTCTTCTTCTTCCGAGAATAGTCTTCCATTCTTCCATTTAATGAAGAGGTGGAATAGAGTCATTGAAAGATCGAGGTGCGGTGCAGGTGAGCAAAAGCACACTCTCTGCAAGATTCGAAAATGAATTTCAAGCATTTCCGGGAGGGAGTCCACTGTAATCAGAATGCACATTACCAGAGGCCTTGGATTCTATGTTCTTTCACTAAATAACTGTTTTTTGGAAGCAGAAAAAAATCATTTTCTCCCGTTCTTAGCTGAAATTACTTCATCGAACGACCGGAAAATGGTTAAAAATAATTTTTATTTGTTGTATAAGAGCGAGAAAAATTGAAGAGAAATGAAAAGACAATGGGGTTGTTTCCTTCAGTCAAAAGTACTACTTTTAGTCACTGAAATTGATAGAAAGGGCAAGAAGAAAAAACATGGAGGGAGAAGAATCTTTCATTTTCCCAACGCTTTATTTTTAATTAATTTTTTAAAGTGTCTGATTTTGAAAATCTAAGGCGTGGTCTTGATGACGTCACAAATGATGTACTTTGGTGCATCTATCTACCGCGTTTCCACGCTATGATAATGAAAAAGCGAATTAAAATTGCGCTCTACGCTTGCTATCAACCATATCGCTGCCAGTGCAAGTGAGTAACAATGAATGTCATTTCTTTTTCTGACTGTGGGAATGCAACCGTTAACGTAAGTTACTCATAATTACACTTTTTTTAATCTCTCCCCCCCCCCCTTTTTTAATTCCTTTTACAAAAAAGGAAGTATTGTATTCGTAAAAACATTTTCACTCAAAAATCGACCTTAATTTCCATTTTACTCACCCTCGAATGAATATTGAGTTTTTTTTTTTTTCCCCCCGATTCGACCACACGTGGATAAGTGCCTAAGAACGTATAGTTATGCGAAATATCCATTTTGACGATTCCCGAGTTAATTACAACGAGTTTTCTTGTGATGAATGTGTGTATGTATGTATTTAGGTATGTGCGTATGTATGTCGCATAACTCAAGAACGGTATGTCCTAGAAAGTTGAAATTTGGTACGTAGATTCCTAGTGGGGTCTAGTTCTCCACCTCCCCTTTTGCATTCGTGTGTTTCTAAGGGGGTCTTTTGCCCCTTTTGGGGGGTAAATTATAGTTAATTTATATGTATACTCTAGTGGTGTTATAATTTGGCGGACACTTAACGATATATCGCCAGTCTTTTGGTCGCCAAGTTTTGTCGCCAAAGTAGCGACAAATTTGGCGATATTTTTTAAAATCTGGTTTTAATTTAGCCACCGGTGGTGATATTTAGAGAGTAAACTATTGAATCACATTAAAATTGCCAATAATGGGGAAATGACATTAAATTGGAGTAAAAGGAAGTCATGTGATGCACACGTCAGCTCCTTTTTAAACAATGTCATTAAAAAAAAATGTTTTTGAACCTGTGAAGTATTATTGTGCGAACCGCACATTCATAGGACAATTTTCTTTTTATGCATTTTTAAAATGTGTCAAGGACTCTTCGTGCATCCTGGATATTTATATTACTGACATCATAATTTGTTATTTTAAGTTCTCTCTCTAAGGTTAGGGTTACTAGATTAAACTCAGGTGATCTGCTACTGTTTGTTTCGTTCTCCAAATTTGCAGCCTTCACCTGGATTAACTACTAGCGTCTTTGCTTAATGGTCCAAACAGAACGATGAAGAAACATGAACCTGCCCCATTTGAATTTTAAACAAGAGCTTATCTTCCATTTCCATCCACTATCCTCATCTATAAAACAAGAGATCACTAGCAAAGATGAGCAGGATTACACTGATAAATGGCAAAAGAACAAATGCTTTTTATAATCCTCTTAAAGCGTTCTAAGTAGCCTCCAAAGCATAAGTTACCAGACAATTTACATCCACATAAAAAAAGAAAGAAAAAAAAGAAGATGCTCTCAGAAACATCGTATTGCTGTGCGCCACTTAATGCTTCGTTTGTCCACCTATAAACCTTTTAATCCCAGCAATAAAACGTTCTCTTTGCACATAAGTAGGGATAGCATCAATCGCAACATGCCTCATTTGCGCGATGTGCGGCCGACCTACATTCCAAGAAAATCGTCTGTTGATGTTCGATTTCAGTGTCACGATCGCCTGCCCCCGGGAGGTTCGGGATTCTTTTTTGTGCCCCCGAACTCTTTATTTACGTTTTTTACGCGCGAAGTTTTTGGAGCATCTTGGTCACATGAGGGCTCGCTAATAGCTTCCGGTTAATCGTCTGCTGCTTGCAAATAGGGTTGTGGAATGCAGAAGGGTTGCCTAACCCTTCGTGAGAATTAATATATACAGTTACAGACGATGTTAATACTTCTTGTCACCCATTTTAGAAAATTCCTATCTTCAGCATGCAATCGCTGAACGATGTAAAGAAAAAAGAAAAAACTGAAAGAATGAATTACATGTATTAAAAAAAAAGCTTTAACATAAAGGCAAAACAATAATGGTAACAAATAAATCTCACAAACGTGAAGTTGCGACTGTCTACAATAATACTGCAGTGGGTAGATAAACAGCAGTATCTACCGAAAAATTGTTTAAAAAAGAAAAGCAGTCAAAAGAGAAAGAAATTGAGATTTGTTTTTCTTTTATTATTTTCGTTTCATTTATTTATTTTTTTATGCAATTTGTAAATTTTCACATATGTCAAACATAATTTTTTTAATTTAACACTGTTGAATATGTAAAAAGGGATGGCATATTAAATTTAAAAAAAAAAGTATCTACAGAAATGCGTTTTCGAGACATTGAAGAAAGGTGTGTTGGATATTGGATTCAGTACTAAGAATAGGGAAATGTTTGAATTACGACCTTTTTTTTTTGCTCCTTTGTTTTCAGCAAAAGCCAAATAAGCAAGTTTGTACTATAAAGCTAACGTACAATACATGAAAAAAAAATGCAAAAAAAAAAAAAGAGGAAAGGAAAAACTTTTAGCTATTACCCTTTACCAACAGCTTTTGTACAATTCCGTTTTGGTGTTAAATTTTCATTGAAAAAAAAAATGTTTCATGCTCAAAGGAATTTGTAAGTTTTACTCATTCATAAATTCTGAACAAAAAGGAAATGAAGGAAAATACCACTTCCAGCTGAAATATTCTCTGTGTTATGAAGTATTCTGAACACTACAACTGAATTCTCATTGAATAACATCAATATTGCTATTGTCCGATGTACTCACATGACGCTTGTCACTTAAAATTAATGTACACCCGAATTATCTGAAGAATTTAAAAACATCTTTTATCCTGTTCTTAGTTCTCAAACGCAATGGATGGGAGTCGACTGTTGCCAAACCGCGAAATCCAATATATTATTATGCAATATGACACAGCAGGTGGTATAAAAGAAACGTTCTACGCTTGACCGATTCTTTTCAGTGCTTGCTATTCAGAAGAATAATGCATGGCGAGTAAATATTCGGAGTTTCATTAATAAGGCAACTCATTATTGTATTTTGTTTCTTCTATTTGGCAAGTGTTTTCGTACTATCACAAATCCTTCTCTTGTAGTATTAGCGAAATGCAGCAATGCATTTTAGAAGCATAAGTATTTAATGTGATAGTATTTTATAAATGTAAGACCGGGGGCGTGATTCTGGAAATCATTAGGGTCAACTGCCCCCCGCCCCCTGATTTGGAAATATATAGCGGTGATTCATTGTGTACAAATATTTTATGGTTTTTAATGCGCATGGAGTATATGCTCCTGGAAGACTTTGAAATGACGGGCCTGATGTAGGTCCAAAAAAGCTTTTTACAGCTAGAGTGCAGGACGCTACCTACTCTTTTTAGACTTACTAATAGTAATATTCTGTAAAAATTTTAGCTTCTTACTCAAATTTTAAGAGTGATGATCCCATAATTTAACATTAGCCGTAGCATAGAAAATGTCACAAATTTGAAAACATTTCATTTCCTCTGCGGTTTTTTTTTTTTTTTTTTTTTTTGAGCAATCACGATTGCTTATTGCTTTCATTTGACTGTTTTGATGTGCTATCATTTTATTTTCCCGCCAGCACCCTCAGCAGCATCACCGTCGACCGGCTCCTCACGATGCTGCTCCTATGGCGAAAACCGTCTCCAGGTTGCATCCATATGCTACACACACGCGCATACATACACAACTGCACACACACACGCGCGCACAAACAAATACATACACCTACACACCCCTACGCACACACACTCAAACACATACATACACACACACGCATACATACAGACACCTCCACATACATACAGACAGACACCAACACATACACACACCTACACACAACTACCCACACACTTAGGCCTGCACACAGACACAAACACATATGCCGACACACACATACACGTTCCCCCCCCCCACACACAAACACTCATACACACAACTACCCACACACTCATACCTGCACGCAGACACGAACACAGATGCCTACACATACATATAACCCCCAACACACAAGCACACATACCCCCACACACACATAAACACACACGCCCACATACACACACGCCCACACACACACACACACACACTCATGATTGCGAAAAACATAATTTGAATTCAAGATGTCAAAATTCAAATTATTATTATTTTTTTATAAATAATTATTTTGTTGCAATGTATATGCATATTACTTGTGTATATTACAAAATATTGCATTGTTGTTTTAGTTCAATGTATATTTTAACTCCCTTCCCCATACTAATGAGGTTTGGGGGAGGGTGTTGAGCCCCCCCCCCCCTCTTTCAGTTGAAACAGGAAGCTAAAATTCTTCCAGCACTATCCACAAGTCTAAAAATATTGAGGGGTGTCTTGTTATCTAGGAGAACCTTTTTTTACGTGTATTTTTGAACCACCCGGATTTCCAGCTGCTTTAAAATAAAACTTTCATCAAAAATGAAACAAGAAAAATTAGAAAAGTATTAGGTTTCAGGTACAGCGAAGAATCCCTCCCCCCTCCCCTCCGTCGAGCCCTAGTTTTTAATATTATTATCAATCCTAGTTTTCTAAAATTTTAATCTACGAGTACAGGGGTGACTTGAACATTGATATTAAACATAATAATACACCAAAAGAACTGTAGTCTGTTGTTATCGTTTTTTACGTGGCAGTACTGTCCGACATTTTAACGCGAAACCTTACTCGAATTTGCGCATGCGTCAGGTTTCTTCTGATTGTATCAAAACAGGGGTGATAGCAAGAAGGAAGTAACGAGAGAGCAAAAACCGAATGCATCGAGAGAAAAAAAAAGTGTGCTGCCTTAAACCATCACCCCTTTTTTAATTGGAACCGTTCGCAGCTGCTAGTCGCGGAGTTCGAGAACAGATAGTAATGAGTTTACATTTTTGTTTTCAGAGCAGTGCCACGGGAGGGGTTTTGGGGTTAAAACCCCTCCCAGAACACAAGCACATTCATTTCCTCCGTTAAAATCAATGGGGAGAAAGCAGAGTATTTGTGCTTTTCCAAGCGGAAAAAGTTTCAACAAAATATCTTACTGCTTTTAATGATCGGGACCGGGAAGCAGTCAGAAATTACTTTTCAATTCTTAAACATAAAAGTTGTATTTCATGATGAGCAACCCACGTCCCCCCTGGTATAAGATAGCTAAAATGGTGTCAATAAAGCTCTACAAAGTATTCATGGTCCCTCAGCACTTCCATCACTGCACAAATCCTTTTTCGGGATATCTAGGTGCTTATTACGAGATCTTCGGCTTCGACTTGAGAGAGAAAGCCTATCGCACCAGATTTTGTGAGGCTCTTAACCAATTCTCATCGAAACTGTTATTAGTTAGCATTTGACATTCATAAAGGCATGAAAGTATTTGAGGAGGAGGTTTTAAATGATCTCGCAAAAAACATACAAAAAAAGAAGGGGACATAAGATTAAAGTAAAACTAATAATAAATATTCTGTGCATTTTCCCAATTTCTTCGTTTCATAGTGATATCAATACGAATTATTAATCGTTTTTAAGCAGTTACTTTGAATGAGTAATTACTAATCTGTAGAAATTCTTTGATATTGAATAATTACGGATTGTAAATGAATGGGAAAGAAAACAACAATTTTCGATTTTGAAAACCCCTCCCAGAAAATTTTTCTGGCTGCGCCACTGTTTCAGAGGATGCGTGGCGGGTATTTAGGAATACTAATTGTTCTGAAATCTCCGATGTAAGATGTAACCCTGTTCTTTCAAGAGTCTTGCTGTGGTTTCCCTTGATACGTCTAAGTCAACAAATGTTGTCCTATACATGTAGACCAAGATCCCATTAGGCTTGACCGACCCTCACCGAGTTTCCAAAAATTGTTACATAGATGAAGAGTAAAAGTTGTAAATGAAACGCGAAAGTAAGAATTTCTACCTCTTTCACGAGAACTAATCAGAGTTGCCAGGGGTTGAAAAGTGGCTAAAAATGAGTAAATTACTCTCATCGAGTTTCCAAAAATTGTTGTCATAAATGTATTTTACAATGAAATGTCATAAATGTAAATGTCATAAATGTAATTACAATGTTGTAAAAGCTGTAAAGAAAATGTTAAAGTAAGGTTGCCTACCCTTTTCTGTTCCTAATCAGGGTTGTCAGGGGCTAAAAGGTGCCCAAAATATGAATAAGTTACCCTCATCGAGTTTCCACATAAGTTATGTAAAAAGATGTAGGTAAAAATATTGCAGAACCGATGGTATAGGGTTAGCCATGCAAAAGTGGGCCAATCATAGGGTTGCCACTGTTCGATGTTTCAATTATTGAAACTTAACTTTAAAACTGGTGATTCTATGATTTCATTTTTATCATATTTCAGGATAATATGCTAACAATTAAAAATTTTCAAATCCGAAGCATTTTCCCTCCTTCCCTCCTTAACTCGATCTGAATTCGATCCGGTCACTTAACTGTTTTACTGGTAAGACTGTGTCATTTTAGGGGAATGAAGAAACGAAAGAATGGTCAACAATGAAGGCTATCTACTGGAGTTTAGGGTTCATCCACTGGAGTTAGGGTTACAATTTCAAGTATCAAAATATCACCAAACAGGCAATTGCTTCGTACAAATGTAGAAGCAATTTTTAGCCGTCATTTCTTGACGGGCGATTTTCTAGTACAGAATAAGAGTGCAGCAATACAATGCAGCAATAACCTGAATATCGCCTGTCTTGGACTTACGTACGTCTGGCCCTGAGGTACAAAACTGATGGCATAGATGGCCTTGAAAGCTCTAAAAAATGTTCAAAAAGTAAATAATAAAATCATCAGTAACAATAACCAGTACAAAAGTATTCAAATGTTCTAATTCAGAACGGAGGGAGAACAAAGCAATGATTCTAAAACAGAAAAGAAGGAGAACTAGAATGTTGGACTTAAAAGAAGCAGTGGATTACGTAAACACGCAGATGGAAAGTAAAAAAAAAGTAACTTTAAAATTCTAAGCCATGCGCTCTGTCATAGTTCTCACATTAACTTCCAACACTTGAACAATGGGAGCACGTTCTGAATTTCAAAAGACTTCAACCTTGAAATATCCATGCTGCCGCCCGGCAAGAAACGGCGATATTAAATGGCCCATTCTAATTTCTCGATGCCTGTCTGTCCGATTAGGCGGAAAATAAAGAAATAAGTTGATGCTACGGCTGGAATAAAGCTTGTTGTTCCACACCCAACGGCGATTAAATGGCTGACCTGTAATACCGGAGTGGAATGGGAAAATAGAGTAGCCCGGCCAGTTTAAGTGAGTTTTATATCAAGATTGATTTTGCATGATAATACCCTGCTCGATGTTTTGAAATTATAAAGTGGAGGAAAAGAGAAAGGTTGAAGGGTTTGGATTAGAGGTTGGGCATAAAGCAGTGGCGCAGTGAAGGGGGGGGGGAGTGAAAACACCCCCCGGAGCCATTGGTTTCAACATAAATGCAAATTCTAATACAGTACTTCAGGCACATGAAAAGGTTGTTTTGATCAAAAAAAAAAACTTTAGAAGATATTTTTGTTCAAAAAATCCCCTTCTGGGAAGGTATTTTTCATCAAAAAAAAAAAAAAATCTTCTGAAGTTATTTTTCATCAAAAGAACCCTCTAGTAGGTTTTTTGATCAAAAAATCCCCTCCAGAAGGTATTTTTCAACAAAAAAAAAAAAAAAAAAACCCTCCGTAAGGTATGTCTAACTGCGGTAGTGACACAAAGGATTGCTTGATGGAATTTTATCAAGGAGTGAGAACGCCGTACGGTTTGTTAGAAGTTAGAGGATTTTACGTTGGAAGGGAAGTCAATTTAATTTTCTGTTTTTGATAGTCAGGTTTAGGTATACTGAAAAATGGAGGTAATCGTTAGTAAATTGGATACTTATCTGGAACAGTAGGTTTTAATCCTTAACTAATGAGAGGATTTTTGTTTTTTAACTCAAGTGGTGTTGTATATGTATCATTGACATTGTTTCTCGTACACGCCCCAACATTTAACAAATTAAACAATGAAAATTTTCAATGATTTTTGTATTAAATTCATTTGCATGATGCAACAAAAACAATACCACCGTAAGCGACATATATACACATATAATGCCATATACTGCCGTGAGCAGGTAATGAGAAGTAACTGCAAAATTTTTCATATTTGTCTTCTGTATTGTACGTTAGCTTTATTGCACATGCTTGCTTGTTTGGTTTCCGCTGAAAAAAAAAAAGAAAAAAAGGCGCGAGAAAGAAAAACGTCAAATGCCCACATTTTCCTATTGTTAGTATTGAATTCAAATCGTGTTTTTTCATGTATCTTGAAACCTTATTTATGCAGATACTGCCGTTTACCTACTCACGGCAGTATATCAAGGAAAGTGACACAACTCAAAATTTTGGAAAAAACATACGAACTATTGGTTAAAAATCTAAATTCATACTGCAAAATTAAGCGTCACTTTTACAATATTTAAGAGGATATGCAATTTGGTACATTGCATTTCGCATTGCTGTACATAACCTTCAAATTATCATTGATAGTTTGACGACGTGACTGTTTGAATATAACCTGATGTGCTGCGAGTCACTAACCACGATGTTAAAATATTTATTCTTCTCAATGTGGATTGAAGCTGAAAGTTAATCCCCTCCATTACTTGGATTCGTAAAAACAAATGGATACTTACGTATTCTTCGGTCAATCGTCTTCGTCAACATCAAAACTATCACCAAAAGAAAATAAAATAAAGATCACAAAACCTTGCCAAAAATCTTCACCTAAAACTATTCTAGAATGCGTAGAGCAAGTTCGGCGACTCCATCATTGGCAGTGTATCTCAGGTTTGGTGAAGTTTTGGTTTGAATGAAAGCGGTTGACGGAATAATACGTTTAAGGGGATCTGGGACACAAAAATCGTCAAATTTTGCATTATCATGTGAAAAATTACTCCGTTTTTTTCTGCTTAAGAGGACGTTTGAATCTTGTTTCTATCTTAAATAGAACGAAAGATATAATTATTTTTGTTGCATGCACCTAACTAATGTGTACTTAACTTTAAAACTTGAAATGCGTTTTTCTCCATGATGCAATTTTTCCCGATTTCTTGCATTCAAACTCTTTAAGTCAGGAACCGATAAAGATAAAGTAATGAAACTTGGATCATACCTTTTTCAAACAGTTTACTTTAATTTTTATTCGGCGAATTTAAAAAAACAGTTTACAGCAAAAATTATGATTTTTTTTTAAAAAAGTATTTTTGAATTTTTCGAAATTTCTCTTCAAATATTTATTATTTTTTATTGAATCAATATTTTTAAAATCGCCGAATAAAAATTAAAGCTTAGATATTTGTGCGTAATTTATTTTAAAAAAAATTGAAAATTGATCAAGGATATTTTGAGTTAAATCAATTTAAAGCAACCCCATTTTTAAAAAAACTAATTAAATTTAAATAAAAAATTTTTTTCATATTTATGTTATGATTTTGCTTATTAAACAAATGGTAAATCAGTGCAAAAAATTTCAAAACTCTAAAGTATGTAATAAAAAAATTTCTAAATGTGTTCCGGACCCCCTTAAATAAAAGTTAAAAATTTGACTCATATTCGCACGTAATCCTTACAAAAACTCTACATGCCCAGAAGCATTGAATACCACTTCTAGATCGATATTTTATTACTGCATAATTACATATCGTGCACTTTTAGCAATAATATTTTCAATTCCTGTGGAAGTAATTCAAAGTCATACAACTGAAATTTGGGATGTACATATAACACAAATAGATGTATTTTAAATACATGTTTTGTAACGCTAAACTTTCAATGTGATTGATAAAATTGAAGCAAAAAATTAGTTTTACCGCGGGAATTAAATAGTTAATTCAATACAAAGCTGATTTTGTTGTATACTAGCAAGGGGCTCTAGAAAAAAAACTTAACCACCATTTGAGGTTTTTTTTTTTTTTTTTTTGTATGTGTGTGTGTGTGTGTGTAATTTTTAGATTATAAAACAAAAATCCATGGAAACAGCTAAACCAATTCCACTAACCTCCTTTAAATGGCCAAAAAATGAAATTGAAATAACTCAGTCCCTCTGGGAGAAAGAATGTTCTCAGCACAGCTTGTTTAAAAATATGCTTCTAAATTTGGGAATTGTTTTCGTAAACACGCTATTTCTAAAAGTAACAGAATGGCTGAAGCCATTCAATCGTTCGAAGTTATTTTAAAGTAAGCGTTAAATTTACAACATGAACAAAATTTGTGAAGCAAAAACAAGTTTGCACTCCTAACAACTAATAGGCAAATCCGTTTCTACCTAGAAGCCACGTTTATCTGTTCATTTTAATGCTAATCAGTGACAAAGCTTGATTATATGGAGAGATGGCGGGTGAATTGGAAGCGAAAACGGACCGCTTCATTTTGTATTAGGTAAAATAAGCGAAAGGCATTACTGTTCGTTTTCCTAAGCCGAGACTTAGCGCCAATTTGCGCATGCGTCAGGTCTGCTGTGATTTTATCAAAATAGGGAGGGAAACTCGGAAGTAAGAGGTGCAAAATAATGCCTTCAAAGACAGCAAGTGCGAGCGATAAGTGCCCATCCTCAACCTGTCGCCCCTTTTTGAAATGGAATCTGTCCTGAGTGTAGTCTTCACTTTCGAGAACGGACGCGTTCTCGCAGATCCTACCTATTACAAAATGGAGTGGTCCGTTTCCGCTTCGAGCTCGTACGCCATCTCTCCGTGGTCAAGCTGCAGTGCAATACTTAAGACAAAAAAGAAAACCAAAACACGTTCCTCTGTTGATTCTTCTGGAAAACCTTGTAACTACACACGTTCGCTGCCTCTTCTAGAAACATCACAAATTATAATTTCCTGACATGCAATTACTGATCTGCTTTTACGATTTTTTACTTCACAATAGTTTTAATAAAAGACAATATTTACAACCCATTTAAAAGCAAATTTTATGAGTTGCAGAACCAGAAGGTACTCCCTTACTTAAAAACTTTCTGTATATTCACTAAATTGACATACTCTTTCCCATATTTCAGCGATTTCCCCCGAATTATTACCATTTACAATCCTATAATGAGGACGGGCGTAAATTACAACATGGCAGCTTTATTTCCGGGTTATAAGGACATACCTACTTTTTCTCTCTGTAATCCTTTGCCATCCACACTTCGCAAACAAACAAAAACGGTACTTCGCTACAAACTTCTTCAGTGAACCTTACAATGTCTGCGGGCGATCATGAAAACGAAATTTAAAGCCCGAAATTGGTTATTATATGGCATGATCATGCAGGCTTAAATCTATGGAAGAGGGAAAGTGGAACGCCTTTAGCACGCAGAGCGTGAAAAGTGACTTTGTAATTGTCCAAGAAGCGCTGTTGATTTGTTTTGCAACAAAGGAAGAGGTTTGAACTAGGGAGCTGTCGATCTGAGTTTTGACAAACAAATCGACAAGCTTTGGTAAAGATTTCCTTATGAGTTTCAAGAAATCACTGGAGGTAATGCATCTAGGACATTAGCTGTTCGTTATCTTTGGAAAAGTTCAAAAATGTTGCATCTGTTACTGAGCATGTAGACAAAAATAGAATAAACCTTGCATAAGTTAAAAGTAACGATTTCTGAATAAGTTACAACTAATCTGTTTGAGCACACGGACATGAAAGATCTACTGAGCGCTGGCAAAATACAACTAGACAATTCTGAGCAGTTGTGACAACAGAAATCTGTGGTTCAATGGACGACACCTGTAATCAATATGCACCAATATACAAAAACTGGAGTTTAAATTTTTTGCATGTTTCCTTGTAATGTAATCGTGCCATAAGGAAATAGATTAGAAAAAAAAGTTGGAAGTGGGAATCATGAGCAGGCAAATTGAAATAATAATTTGATACTGATTTATAGAGCGATGGCTTGATAACATTTACTTTCCAACCTACTACGTACTTTAGGAAATGTTCAAACAGAATCATAAAATAATCAGTATGAATAATTAGTATAAAACAGTACAACTTCTCCCGCACTGACTGGGACCAATAGCAATCTGGATAAATGAAAATCGGGACAATTCAGTCCATATGGGTAATAAGCAAAACACATTCTTAAATAGGAAGACTTATCTTTAACTACCGCAAAAGAAAAAAAAAATGCTTTGTAGCAAAACTACATACTAACCTTTTCTTGCGAATACTTTATGAGGCTTTAGTTCTAAAAATAAAGAAATTTTGCACATTTTGAAGAGAAAAAGGGAATTTTGTCTACTACTCATTCTTTCTTCATTCTGTTAGTTAATAAGTATCATCAGATCTTTCGGTGCCTGTTTCTGCGATCGGCCCTTTTTTTCGAAATTGAGCAAATAAAAATAGAATTAACTCATTCAGAGGGTCCAGAAGCATTCAAAAGTTAGATGAGATGTAGTTACATGAGGGAAAATTAGTTTAGAAAGTATAAATAAATTAAAAGGCTCAGAAAATTGAGTTAACCTGAGAGCGATGTCTTAAACATGCCTGTCACTGGTACCGTTACCCTAGTTGTTTCCATTTACCCCAGAATTCAGTATTTATGGGGAAAATGTAAGTATCTAAATTGCTGATCACAAATAGCTGAGAAGGCGAAATTCATAAAAATGTTTCTAGTAGCCTTCCACGTGACAAGTAAAACTACTCGAAACCAGTTACTTAGTATCTGCAGACCTGCTGGAGAGGAAAGTGTAAGATCACTAAACCTAAAAAAACAACTTTTTTCAGTGTCATCTTCAAACAGCGATGACGCCTATACAATTGCTTAGAAACGTGCAGAGCTCTCAGAATGTCATCTTAATGTTGCCTAGCCTTTACTCACTAACTGTACAGTTTCAAAAATTATCACAAGTGTGGTACTTATCTTATGTTTCCTTTTCCACCAATTGACACTGACAGTACAGTTTCAATAATTACCACAAGTGAGGTAATTACTCCCATGTTTCCCTTTTCCCCAACTGACGCTAACAGTACAGTTTCAAAAATTACCACAAATGTGGTAAGTACCGTTTTCTTTTCCCCCAACTCATACTAACAGTACAATTTCAAAAATTACCACAAGTGTGGTAATTACCCCATGTTTCCTTTTTCACCAACTGAAACTAACAGTAGTTTCAAAAATTACCACAAGTGTGGTAATTACCGTTTCCTTTTCCCCCAACTGAAACTAACAGTACAGTTTCAAAAATTACCACAAGTGTGGTACTTACCCCATGTTTCCTTTTTCCAAAACTGACCCTAAGAGTAGTTTCAAAAATACCACAAGTGTGGTAACTACACCATGTTTCCCTTTGCCCCAACTGACCCCAACAGTACAGTTTCAAAAATTACCACAAGTGTGATACTTACCCCATGTTTCCCTTTTCCCCATCTCACCCTAACAGTACAGTTTCAAAGATTACCCTAAGTGTAGTAACAGAGTTTACATTTACCCCATGTTTTCTTCTACCCCCAATAAACTCCAGTGCTTGAAAATTTGGAAATGAATGACAAATTCAATTTGGAAACAGGAAGTATCTCACTTTTTTTTTTCATTCCTTCAACACAATTTTTTTTTTAAAAACGTCTGTCCTAAGTCTCTAATATCCACTGATGCGTAAATGATTTTCAAACCACAAAATAAACAATATCCGTGCCATTTAATAAATGCATTGTATGCTTCTTAATTAAAAAAAATGGCCATTCCGTATTGAATATATAATTTAATGCATGGTTAGTTAAATTTGTCACATATGTGCTAAAAAAAAACGACATCTGTTGAGTGGAGGAGAAAAAACAAACATCAAATCCTGTCATTTTTTAAGAAACATGCAAAACTCAAAGACCTCATTGATATGCAAGTCACCTGTTTTACTATCCCTCTTTTTTTTCTTATGCATTGTCTCGATGTAGGTTACATTTCATTAGCATGGGTAACAACAAACTTCAAGTTTCTTCTTTATTCTGAAATATGACACCGGATTTCTCCCCAAAAAGAAAATCGTTTTGTCAGGACGTCTTTTCTAATGTGACAAGTTGCCTCAAACGTTTCTTACTTTCTTTCTTATATGTTCTTAATTTAGGCAAGGAGTTGAATGCACTGTCACTGGTAGGCTGTAAATGTCCTTATTAGCCATCAAGGTCAGGAGCTAGATTTGGAAAAGTTACTTAAAAACAGCATTCCTCCGGATATCTCATTGTTACAAAACTCCATACACGTTTTATGTAATAATTTCCTACGGAAGGAGGCTGAAGTGGTTTTTTTGAGCAATCACGATTGCTTATTGTTCTCACTTGACTGTTTTGAATTCCTATGATTTTATTTCCCCCCTCCCCCCGCCATCGCCACCCTCTGCAGCATCACCGTCGACCAGATCCTCACGATGCTGCTCCTGTAGCGAAAACCGTCTCCAGGTTGCGTCAATATCCTACACTTACACGCATACATACACGCATGTACACACACACAAACACATATACACCCACCCACACACACACTCAAACACATACACACGTACGCATACGTACAGACACCTACACATACACACTCATGCCTGCACACAGACACAAACACATGTGCCTACACACATACACATACTCCTACACACAAACACACATAAACACACACACACTCAAGCACATACACACGCACGCATACATACATACAGACACCTACACATACACACCTACACAACTACCCACACACTCATGCCTGCACACAGACACAAACACATGTGCCTACACACATACACCCCTACACACAAACACACATACCCCCCCCCCACACACATAAACACACACGCCTACATACACACACACAAACACTCGTGATTGCGAAAAACCTAATTTGAATTCAGTAGGTCAAAATTCAAATTAAATTTTTTTTTTTTTTGGTCGAAAGTTTTCTGTTCATATTTATGTTTCAGTTGAGCAGTTGGTAAATAACTGCTATTCTGTAATAGTTTTTCTGTTTCGGAAAATAAAGTTTCAGATGTGTCCGACAACATTACGTTCTAAATTTGTTGGAAATAACTTTCGTAAAAAGTGGAGTGCCTCTGTTGCGCAATGCTGTGAACCAATGCAGAAACCAGAACCTAGCATTATTTCTTGAGATATGGCATTCGCAATGAAAAAGAAAGAACGTTTGATTGCACCAACCCCTTTTCAACCATTAACGTCTAAATAGAATCAGCTCTTGTACTCTCTAATTGCAACTTGTCGATAAATTCTTTGCAATCATTGTTTTGATCAAAAAAAAAAACCCTTTCAAAAGGTATTTTTGATCAGAAAAATCCATTTCAGAAGTATTTTTGATCAGAAAACCCCTCCAGAAGGTATTTTTGATCAAAAACCCCCTCCAGAAGGTATTTTTTTAATCGAAAACCCCCTCCAGAAGGTTTTTTTTAATTCAAAAAACCCTCTTCAGTAGATATTTTTTTATTCAAAAAAACCCCCCCAGAAGATATTTCTGGCTGCGCCTGGGCATCTTCTCATTTTTTTCCCTAAAGCGCAATTTTCTAGATTTCAAATTTTAGTGATGGTTTTCGAAAACGTTTATAACTTTTACGCTTTTTCACAATTGCTTAATATATGAAAACTCAAAACTCGAATGATAATACCAATTCATTTTCAGAAAAAGATACTCTATTTTTATTGTGTTCTTAATGGTAAATCTATCGCCCATCACATGAGACACGAAGCGTTTCTTGCTCTTCTTGAGAAGATGATTCAAACTTCAGATGATGCTTCTGAAACTATTCAATCAAGCGCAACAAATGTTTTATGAACGTCAAAAGGTCCAAAACGTTTGCATGGCAGATATTTGCAGGATTTGGCTCTCAATCTCTGGGGATTGATAACGCTAATTATCATGCGAGATTCCGCGGGATTCTGGATCGGGGTTGGAAACCTAAAGGCATACCATGAAAATCATAGACTAATAATAATAGTAGACCGAGCTTTCCCAGACTTGCTGATGAAAAAATTGGTTCATGGATATATCATGTGACTTGTAGGAGGCTTGGCGAAAACTTTGGCAGCATGGTTGCTAGATGGCAGGATTATCTATAGTTTGGCGCTCGACATGTATTTTAAGACATAATGTGTTTTTATTATAATTTTTTTCCAGGTGCAGAGATTAAACTGCTTTTCTTTTAGTTATGCATTATTTTGACATTAGTAATTACTTTTTGATCACAGTTTTCAGTAACTTTTATTTCATTCGGAACTGCTACGTCAGCGTTGGCGTGAACGTAATGGCGTAAACGTTTTGCGTTAACGCAAAAATGTACTATTCGGTATCTTAAATTGAAATTGTAGGTAAAAATCTTACCGTTTGCAGATTCTTTTTGGGCGCTTGCATCTTCAATTGCTTAGAGAGTTATTGAAATTGAATAAAGAAAATGCACAATACTATCTAAACGAAAAACTCACTATATTAACAAAATATTTACAACTTAGAATAACAAATTTACAAATCGGACTCCATAAAAGATCATTCTTCCGTGTTTAATCAATTCTATTTATTTTATTTCTCGCGGGCGTTGATCGTCTGCTACGATCAACGCCCGCTGTTGCTAAGATATCCACCAGTCACATGGTTTGGTTTATGAGCAGCAAAAGGGTTGCCATAGCTCGGTCTATTCTTATCATTAGTCTATGATGAAAATTGTTGGAATTTAATTTTATTCAGTCGTAATGTACTAACTGTTTGATTTGCTTAACCGTATGCAAATTTCCGTAGCTTGAGAAGGTATTTAAGCAATCGACTGTATCTACGTATAGGGGATTCGATGTGTTGATTTTGTCAGTTAAACATGTTGTGTAAACATTTTTTGTTTTACGTTAATTCTTGAGTGTAAGAATAAATATATTTTAACTTAACATGGAAGTTATCTCTCAGTCTCTAACTACACCAGGCAATGGCACTACGTACATAAACTCTGCTATTTATCGGAAAAAAAATCTTGCCGAATCTTGCCCAAATCACCAAACTTTTACTGGATTAAGCATTTTGACGTCAAATTTGGCGACACTGCCAAACTGTCGCACATTTATGACATCACTCCTGTTCACATTCTGTTTCATTATTCCTGTTCTATATTGACATCAAGTCAAATGAAAACACTCAGAAACTCAAAAAATGAACATAAAATAAATAAGAAAAATTTATCCGCAGCCACTTTAGCAAATATCTATACTACCAATATAAAGCTAGAGGAGTTTGTTTGTTTGTTTGAACGCGCTAATGTCAGGAACTACTGGTTCGAATTACTGGTTTCGTCCATCTATTGAGGAAGGGTATAGGCTATATAACATCACGCTATGACTAATAGGAGTGGAATAACAATAAACTGAAATGAAATCAATAATAATCATGATGCATTTTTTGTTGCATCAATAGCTCGAACTTTTGTTGCCCGAATAGCTCAGTCGGTTAAGCGCTTGGACAGCAACCATTAGGTTCTCGGATTCGAACCCGGCTACGGGCGGGAAGTTTTTCAGCATTTATCACCCGGTTCATTTAAAAATTAATTAATTTATAAATCCATGGCATTCAATTACTTTTTAGTTAAAAATTGTTTTTTCGATTTTCTTATTTTAAGGAAAACATCGATGTTTATAAGGGTGTGTAATTTTTTGCTTTATATATATCATATATACATATGATAGCGTGAGGTACTTAAAATAGTTTTTTAATACACTGTTGTTTTATTAACACGGGTGAAACCGCGGGGCCTAGCTGAAAATAAATAAAAGAAAGTATAAATTGTTTCTTAAACTTTTACTGATCCAGGCAACGCTGGGTATATTTGCTAGTGTCAAATAAATCTAAATATCTTCAGAAAAAAACAGGAATTCTTATTTCCATACTCTCGTTACATAACAATGGAAGATTAAAAAGAACAAGAAAGAAAAAAGCAAGATATTTTTTTAAGACTTTCACTTTTGTCCCGACAAATAGTTTTGGACTTTTTATTCCAGAAAACGAACCTTTTAGTACCGTAAAATATTTTACTATTTTTTCTTTCACTAACAAATACGTCAAATGACTCGCCCATTGTCTTTCCAGCCAATTACGACCATACGGTGCATTGTTCGACAACATACAGCACTTAAATAACACTTTTTTTTTATCGTCCCAAGACGAGTTCTAGCAAACAGGTGGTCAAGCCCCACCCGTGTTACCATAGCTACAAAACCACAAATGAAAAAAAAATGTTATACCAACTTCATTGTAGTGTTGCCATTGTGTTAACGCATCGAACCTCGACCAGTTGCATTGTGGGATAGCTTCACAATGGATAATGCATATTTTATTGCTGGATAGAGTGAACTTAGCTTTAAAATTTGCTGTCAAACTGCCTGGCGGCGTGCGTTATGGGTCGTTTGCTAAAGAATGTTTGCTTTACTAATATTTGCGAAAAGGGTGACGATTTATTTGCATGACATTGTGAAAGTCAAGTTTGTTTGATTTCCCCGATAAAAGACACTTGTTTTATTTAAACTTACGGCGTTAAGATTTCGAGATACAGGTGTGTCCCTCGTATAACACGTTTAATTCGTTCCGCGTAGTATCGGAACCATGTTATACGGGACTTTTTTAAAAATAACATTTTTACTTCTTTTTAATACTAATTATGTATGTGCATGAGAAAAATCAGGTTAAGATGTATCGCGTTATATCGAAGCCGTGGTATACCGAAACCTTGTTGTACGAGACTTAGAAATAATGTAAATCAAGGGATTATAATCAAGAATAAAAATCGGGATAAGTCAAGTTATATTGAAACCAAGTGTCATAAAAACAAAGTAAAAACTTATTAGAGTTGTCAACCATTAACAGAGTGTATTAAAACAAAAACGAAATTCCATCTTTTTTAACTGTAACATTCGAGTTATATCAAAAGCATGAAGCATTAAATTCAAGTTTCGTACCGTGTAATATCGAAACCGGGATAGAATAATCGCAAATTTGGTAACGTGTGATATCGAAACCGTGTTGTAGAAGTTCCGTGTTATGCGCGGGACGCCTGTATATCAGAAATACAAGAAGTCCCTTGTATAACACGGTACTTGTACAACATGTTTTACATATTACAGGGTACCAAATTTGCGATTATTCTATACCGGTTTCGATATTACACGGTACGAAACTTGAATTTAATACTTCATGGTTTTGATATAACTCGAATGCTATCGTTAAAAAAGATGGAATTTCATTTATGTTTTAATAGATTCTGTTACTGGTTGACAACTCGAATAAGTTTTTACTTTGTTTTTATGACACTTGGTTTCAATATAACACGGTACACATCCCTTGATTTACGTTATTTCTAAGTCTCGTATAACAAGGTTTCGATATAACACGATACATTTTAACCTGACTTTTCTCATTCATATACATAATAAGTATTAAAAATAAGTAAGAATGTTATTTTTAAAAAAGTCTCGTATAACATGGTTTTGATACTACACGGAACGAATTAATCGTGTTATACGAGGGACACCTGTATATGTTATGATTATATAACGTTTAAAAACAAGTATACCTATATTTTCGATTTATATTTTATGTTACGTACTATTTTGTTTTTCTAATTCTTTCTTTGAAAGATAGAACAGAAGGAACTTTTTCTTTATCTCGCCAGTCAATTATAACGCATTGACTTCGCACAGTTTTTACATTGTTCGTTGTAAACTCAATTTTCTCAAATGTAAAAGTGAATTTACTTAACTGAGATTTAATGAGCTTTTTTGATAGAAGCGAAACTATATAATATATACCATATTACAAAGAAGCTATAACAGTGGCGTACCTAACACGGGTGACGCCCGGTGCGGCAATTTGTGGGCTCCCCCCCCCCCCTCTCCACCTACAAACGCATAAAAAAAGAAGGTTTTAATGTTCTATGAAATTCATACAATTTTCAGAAAAAACTACATTTATGTTACGAAATTTTAAGTGGGTTAATGCACTTAAGCCAAACAAAAACTATAAACGCGTTTTATGTAACTTGCACTTGACGCATATGTGCAGAGCCGTTGTGAGGTCTAAAAAGTAAGGGGGTGTATGAAATTTATTGCCCCTTAATTCAATAAGTTTCAGATTTTTGGTTGAATAGGAAGTCACTCGTAGGTCTAAGTTTTGACAATTTGAACCTAATCCTGAGTATAATATTCACTTCATGATGACGGATGGGGGGGGGGGGGTGCTAAGGAGGGTCCGAGGGTCTTCCCCCGGAAAAATTTCGAATTTGTAGTCTTAAAAATGCATTTCAGCTTTATATTTTTCATAAACTTGCAATTCCACTTCAGGTGTCACCCCCCAAACGGGTGACATGGGGAGGACTGCTCCGCCCGCTCCCCCCCCCCCCCAACCTAGTGATTTTACTGGCTAGAGTATGTAGTACACACATATAAAATAAAAGGCAAATCCCTAAGAGTTTAATATTTCGTAAAAGTTGAAACAGTTCCTTCCGAAAAATGTTGGCGTAAGCTGTAAATCGGCTTTTTTAGCAATATTTCAAGAGTAGTAATGAAACGATCTATACGGCAGTTTTTTTTATTTTTTTTTTATTATTCCGGAAATTATTTTCGGTGTCCCCTTCTTGTAAAAAGTTCAGTTGTTGTTTTTTCTTTACCTTTCTGACCTTTTTGAAATTTAGGAAACTATTTTCGGTGCCCCCCTCCCTTTTTGTATAAATTTTCAGTTGTTCTTCTTTCTTTATTGAAGACGAACATTTTTTTTTAACTTAGGAAATTAATTTCGGTGTCCCCCTATTTTATATACATTTTCAGTTGTTGTTCTTCCTTTGTGGAAGACTGACTTTTTATCTGGCAATTGAAGACTGACCTTTTTTTCTAATTTAGGAAATTAATTACGGTTCCCTTTTGCATAAATTTTCAGTTCTTTCTTGATTTTTTTTTCTGCGTAAATTATACATTTATTTTTTGCCAAAAAAAAATCGACTATATATAAAACCCTAGAAAAAAAATGGTCAAAAAAAAGTTAAATGCATGAAAAGGGTACAATTAAAGAGTTTTGGCTCTTCAAAAGATTTTTTCATGATGGATTTGGAAACGGTGATTTTGCAACAGCAATTTCAGTAAACGGTTTCTTTTTAAAATATCATTTTCAAGGAAGGCGCCGTTTTTTTTTTCTTTTCTTATTGTTCAGATAATTTATAAAATGACTTGCTGCGTCCCCCTGCTTTGCACGGTCTGCCTCGAAAATAAAAGTTGTGTCAAGCGACGCGTGTACAACAATCAGGCTTGAAAAAAAATAAATAAATAAAGTAACAAAATTTTGCGGCAGAGTGTGGAAAAATAACCAAAAAGTAAACATTTTAAATCCCCCGATTACAGGAAAAGCCTTTAAAACAAAAATTATTTCTTTAAGTTGACATTTTATTGTTTTTATTTATTTTGGAAAGCACATTAATTCATTTAAAAAATTATTTTTTGGCAACAGGGGAAAAACAAACGATTTTTTTTTTTTTTTTGATATGATGTATTGATGTTCATGAGCTTATTATTTTTTTTTCTTTTTAAAAGTGGTTCAAGAATTTTTTAATGGAAAAAAGTGTATTAACTGCTTTCTTTAAGTTCGTTTATTTATTTATTTATATTTTTTACGCATCTAATTTTTTAGATGAGTAAGAAACATTTTAATTCTATAAATCAGCTTAAAATATTAAAAGAATATGTTTGAAACAATTTGCGGTTTTAGTTATTTTTGAGAATATTGATTAGATACTACAAAGAAGATATATGGGTATACGGGAGAGAAGGCTCGTTTAGTTCTAGACGGAACTTCTTGTTAATTATATAAGATTAAAGTTGTGAAGTACGAAATCCTTGTTAGAGAAAACGTAAAGCTCAAATGAAAATTCTTCTAAAAGTGGAATAAACTTAACTTTCTTCCATTCTTTTCTCTTCGGTCCCGAATACAAATCAAATGATATGACCCATGCCTAAAGAAAAAAGAAAGCTACAGGTAATTAAAGACTGAACGTCCACTGTCTCATCAGGTTGCCAAAGGAAGAAGGCTTTTTCGGAATTCAAACATCAAAAATTTTGCTGGGGAACAAACAATACTTCTATTCATAGCTCGGAAATTAAATTCTCTCTTCCTTTCTTAATAGATATGACCGAATTAAGACAATTACACGGATTTTGCCTTCCTCTTTCAATCGAACAAAAGACAGAAAAAAAGTCTTAATACCCTTTGAAATTACCTCCGCGGTCTAGTTAGGATTTAATTGAGACCATTACCTTTTTTCTGCATGCAAGTGATGTTAATAACATAAGAATTTCCTTCCGTAGTACAATAGTGTTTCATTTATTTATAGCACATTACCTGAACGAATGTTTCATTCATAGACATTTTCGTGTTAGTTAAAGTGTTCGGAATTTTGTGGATCCATTAATCAACTTGTCCTTTGATACACTTTTTTCCCCTTCCGCAGTTAGCGTGGGACAGATGTTTGGTAAAGTTATTGGTTCTTGTAAAGGTGTCTTGAACGTGAAAAGAACGACCAGGGATGCCCCGAACTTAGATTTTTGGGAGGGCAGAAATTCTCAACTTGCCGAATGGAACGCCATATTTTGCTGAATGATGATAATTTTGCCGAGTAGAGCTCCAAATTTCGTCGAATATGATGATAATTTTCGCAAATAGAACTCCAAATTCTGTCGAATCGTGAGACAAAATTTGTGAAAAAAATGAAATTTTTGGGAGGTCACAGTGACCTCCTATCGGGAGATCCCTGACAACGACCCTCGTGTAACATATTAATAATGGGGCAGATGTAAGTAACCCGATTGGTTTGGCATCTGACTCGTGGCCGAAGGGTTTCGGCTCGATACTGGCTGACCGAAAATCATCGTATACTCTAATTGTGACTAGTGCACATTATATCTGCCACAGTCACATGATCGTTGAAATAGTTACCACAAACAATAGCTCTTGAGGTGCTGGAGCAGAGATTACTCGGTTTCTGGTGTGGATTTAAAAAAAAAAAAAGAGCTGACCTCAGTACCCCCGCGCTTTTAACTATTCTAGGCACGGAGTAGTCTGGGGCGTAAAGTGTCAAGTATATTAAGAACTAGAAAGTCGCCCGTCAAGGTATGACGGGTGAAAATTAGTTCTACATTTGAACGAAGCCATTGCCTGTTTGGCGATATTTTGATAGGTTGCGGACAAAATGACCAACTCCGACTTTTCCCAAAAATCTCGGTAGCAAAAACAGCTTGGCGCTGCGACGAACGTCGCAGATTCTTGAAAAAATCTGCAGACTATTTTGGTGGGCGAGGGGGGGGGGGGATTTTTAAAGAGAAAAAAAACTTGAATTTCAGCCAATGAAGATTTGTACCGTATCTTCTGAGATGTTATCCACTGGTAGCATGTATTTGATAAGTTTAGCCTCTTTTTTTTAAGCACTTCTCGGTGATCATTCAGATTTTGCGGTTAATCAAAAGTCGGTTTATCTTGCAGACTATTTTTGGGATTTTCAATTTGCGTCCAGGGGAGCCCCGAACTTAAATTGTTGGGAGGGCCTGAATTCTCAATTTGCCGAATAGAACTCCGAATTTCGCCGAATGATCAATGATGATACGTTTGCCGAATCGTCAGACAAAAGTTGAAAAAAAAGGACATTTTTGGGAGGTCACAGTGTCCTCTCATGACTTCTCTCATCACCCTTGTTTTTGTCGCAGGATGCTGAAAAATAATTCTTCGGCCGGACCCCAAAATCAGTCCACGGCCCTACTTTTAGCAGAGAACATTAACGAGATCAACGCTGTTTACTTCCTTTTACACAGCAAAGGAAGTTTTGTATTCGCAAAAACATATTCACTCAAAATTAAAAAATCGGCCTTAATTTCCATTTTGCTTGCCCCCAAATGAATGTTTTTTTTTTTTTTTTTTTCGACTCGACAACACGTGCATATATACCTAAGAACGTATGGTCGCCCGAAATATCTATTTTGACAATCCCCGAGTTAATTACAACGAGTTTTCTCGTGACGTCCGTATGTAAGACGTGCGTATGTGTGTATGTATCTCGCATAACTGAAAAACGGTATGTCCTAGGAAATTAGGTACATAAACTCCTAATGGGGTCTAATTGCGATATATCGCCAAGCTTTTTGTTGCAACTTTGGCGTTATTTTGACAAATTTGGCGTTTTTTTTTTCTTTTCGAGATTCAACCATTGATTCACATTAAAATTGCCAATATTGAGGAAAATAATCTGTATAAAACGTTTTTACTTCCTTTTACAAAAAAGGAAGTACTGTATTCGCGAAAAAAATTTCACTCGAAAATCGGCCTTTATTTCCATTTTGCTCACCCTCGAATGAATGTTGAGTTTATTTTTCAATCCGACCACACGTGGATATATGCCTAGGAACGTACAGAGACCCGAAATATCCATTTTGACGATCCCCGAGTTAATTACAACGAGTTTTCTAGTGAGTCTGTATGTACGTATGTATGTGTGCATGTGTGTATGTATGTCACATAACTCAAAAACAGTATGTCCTAGAAAGTTGAAATTTGCTACGTAGACTCTTAGTGGGGTCTAGTGGTGCGCCTCCTCTTTTGGTTGCATTCGAATGTTCCAAAGGGGGTCTTTTACACCTTTTTGGGAGGAAATCATTGTTAATGCAAACTCAAGTAGTGTTATAATTTGGCAAACAGCGATATATCGCCAAGCTTTTGGTCGCCAAGTTTTGTCTCCAACTTGGCGAAAAATTTGGCGGGTTTTTTTTTTTTTTTTTCTAGTTTCAATTTGGCCATATTTAGAGAATTAACCATTGAAATACATTAAAATTGCCAATATAAAAAATAATCTGTTATAAATGTTTTTTTGCTTCGGTTGGCAACAAACTTGGAGTGAAAATACTTAGAGTGTTTCTTTGCTTACTCCAAGGCATTATTATAATTAAATTGGCGTGAAAGGAAGTCATGTGATGCACTATACAGCTCGTTTTTATGAACGAAGTAATGCGTTAAGTTATTATTCTAAGAGCATTCAAACGGATGTGATGCGAAATAAATTGCGTGTAGAACTCTACCCCTTCCTACAAGTTTTTCTCAACTTCCAAACAGCAATAAAAGCTCAATCCAAGCGCACCTAAATTATGTCATTTCTCTGGCTACGGCCAAATAAAGCTTCTTCATGCCGTGGAGAGACCATCATTTATTACTGCCGCAGGTAATTATTTCTGACAAACAGCCATTTGACTAAACCCCCACTTTTGCGCAACCTTTGACATTGAAGAAACCTCATTTCTTCTTCAAGGTCAGCTGATTCACAGTGGAGATTTTGACACCCAAGTAGTGGGCTATGGGTCTTGTTCCTCGTTGCCAAAGACGGTGAAATACGAACTTTTGTTGGACACGCATTCCGGAGGCTGAGTCCCAATTATGTACATTCCGCCTGTGAATAGAAATTGAATTAGAACCGGAAATAATTGTTTCGAATTCTTATGAATCGAACCTGGAGGATATGGAGTTTGACAATGAAATGAGAGGCGAAAATTACTTCCATAATGACTCGATCAATCATTGTGATTAGGATTTTTTCTTTCTTTCCCATGACTTACCTACTTGTTACTGTGTTTATACAGTCGAACTCCCTTGTAACGAGTGCGAAGGGACCGCGATATTTGATCGTTGTAACCGAGTGCTCGTCAAAAAATCACAAAAATTCAAACACATTCATTTGCTTTTGAATGCTTCTCAACTCCACAAATAAAATAAAAGTGCAAAAAAATCAGGAATACGTTCTCTTTTGTTCGAAATGACCTGAAAAAAAAATGTAGGGAACGGATTTGTTACCTTTTTACCGAAAAGTCAAACTTAACCCTTTAATAAACTAGAGTTAAGTGAAATACACCGCCAGCTCAGTCATTTCCAGCCGAGGACTGCAGTTTCGTGCTTATTGGCACTCATCAGCCCGGCATAGGAAAGTGATTGAGCTGGAGATGGAAAACCTCTTAAGGAAGCCAAGAGTGCGAAACAAACTGGTAGCTAATATAGAATTAGCAGACCAGACGAGTGACCGAAGCAATGGTTCGGTTCAACTCGAAGATTGAACGCGAGCTGCTTTAGCCCTGGCTAATGGGCGGTAATTTACTGAATATACCATGCCTCGCGTTCAATCTTCGAGTTGAACCGAACCATTGCTTCGGTCACTCGTCTGGTCTGCTAGTTCTATATTAGCTACCAGTTTGTTTGGCACTCTTGGCTTCCTTAAGAGGTTTTCCACCTCCAGCTCAGTTAGTAATATGCCGGGCTGATGGGTGCTAATAAGCACGAAACTGCAGTCCTCGGCTGGAAATGACTGAGCTGGCGGTGTATTTCACGTATTTCTGCTTTAGCCCTGGCTAATGGGCGGTAATTTACTGAATAAACTAGAGTTAGTTCCGTTTGGAATTCTGGAGACAAGATGGTTCGATCAAAAGCATCTGTACGATATAGAAAATTCCAAAAAATGAATTTTATAAAAAGCCCTTTTGTTAGATCACTCTTTAAGAATTACATTTCAAAAGGTTTTTCTTTCTTTTTTAAAGCTATCACGAATTGCTAATTGTCCGCACTTGATTGAATTGAAGTTGGCGTTTCGGGTCACGTTTGAGGTCTACCGGCATCCGCTCATGGGATGCCGGTCCCCCCACCCAAGTCTTTCCTCCTGGAAACCGGTGCCCATGTCCCTCCCTCTCTTGAGCGTAAGTGTCCACGTCCCACCAGACTTCATTTATACCCTACCCAGAGGCCCCGATCGGGACTTAAAAGTGGGCGGGGGGGGGAGAGGAAACGACAAATAAAAACCATAAGACTTTTAGCAGCACCAAAAAAAAAAAAAAAAAAAAAAATGAAGGAAAAAAAGAGAGAGAAAGGACAAAATTTTGTTTGGGCTGGTTTTGAGAGCAGATGAGTGGTAATTGATGTAAATCTCTAACAGCTTAACTCACGTTTTTCTTTCGATTTTGGAGTAATTATGTACACAATAACTTTCCCCGCAGAAACACTTAGACATGAATTCGACTTACATTATTTACCCAAAAGTATTTTGAGACGTCACAAACACTTGGTGATAATTTCAGCAAACAAGTATGGCTTGTTTAAGTAATACAATTGATTTACTAATATCCAAACAAGGAATACATCAGCTAAAAGTGACTGCTTGTGCTAAGTAAGGTTTCGTAAACAGAGATACAAAGTAAAATAGATAATTATGATCTGAAAATTTCGACACTTCTGCTTTTTTTATAATTTCTAGTTTTGGCTCCTGAATTGGAAAATAAAATTAAAACGAGCTGATGTGTGCATCACATGACTTCCTTTTACTCCAATTTAATGTCATTTTTCCATTATTGGCAATTTTAATGTGATTCAATAATTTGCTCTCTAAATATCACCAACAATGGCTAAATTGAAACCAGATTTTTAAAAAAAATCGCCAAATTTGTCACCAAATTGGCGACAAAACTTGGCGGCCAAAAGACTGGCGATAATTCGCCCAGTGTCCGCCAAATTGTAACACCACTTGAGTTTACATCGAAATTAACGATGATTCCCCCCCCCCCAAAAAAAAGGGGCAAAACACACATTTAGAAACACTTGAATGCAACCAAAAGAGGAGGTGCACAACTGGACCCCACTAAGAGTCTACGTACCAAATTTCAACTTTCTAGGACGTATCGTTCTTGAGTTGTGCGGCATACATAAGCACATACATACATACGTACATAGACGTCACGAGAAAAATCGTTGTAATTAACTCGGGAATCTTCAAAATGGATATTTCGGGTGTCTATACATTCTTAGGCACTTATACACGTGTGGTCAAGTCGAAAAAAAAAACCTCAACATTCATTTGGGGGTGAGCAAAATGCTAATTAAGGTAGATTTTTGAGTGAATTTTTTTTCACGAATACAACAGTTCTTTTTTGTTAAAGGAAGTTAAAATGAACCATCGCCGCCATTGACCCTACCTTCTCGACTTAACACAACCCTCTTTGAAAACGCAGCCTCCAGCAAGCAACATCCGTCATCCAACCGCTGACATTCATTGGAATTTTGACGTCTTGAATTCAAATTATGTTTTTCGCAATTATAATTGCGATAGGAGCCATTTGGGGAAACAAGAAACTCAACGAGTAGAGTCCTATCGGAATTCTTGATTGCGAAAATCATAATTTGAACTCAAGATGTCAAAATTCCAATGAATGCCACTGGCTGGATGCCGGGTGTTTTTTTTTTTTTCCCTCTCATTATTATTGTTATTATTGAAAGGTTGCGCAGTGACGATTAAGTATTCTCTGACCAAGTGCACTCCCCAGAGACCGGTAACCGTTTTTCAATGTGTTAGAAGGATTTTTCTATCAGCGGATGCCATTACCACGAGAATTTTGAAACCGAGTTTTTCCGCCAGATGGAAGCACGTGGGTTTTCTTATGCAAAGCTGCACTAGGAATTTGATTTTGCCAAGCGTGTTCAAAGCCGAACTAATGCTCGGAGGATCTCTTACAAACCGCATAAATATGCGACATGCATGTCGTCGATCCACTTACGCCTTACGCCCAAGGCGCAGGTTCGAACCTTCACCTAGGGCGTAAGAGACCCAACGCCTAATCAACACACCATCCTGTTGGCAGTATATTTACATGTAGGGGAAAAGGGGGCTCATGTGAACATGGTATGTTTTACTAAGATCGCTTCAAGCAAAAAATCGGGAAAAATTCTCATTTAATTACATTAGCAGTTGTACCTCTTGGACAAACATTTAGAGCAACGCGCCATTTTACGTTTCTGTGGTGGCAACTTCTTGGTTTTCGCAAGCGTGGAAATTTTTTTATCCCTGTCTTCTTCTCGCGATAACATTTTTAAAACTAACTGCTGATCTAAATTTAATTATTACGAACCATTGTATGAACATTCAAGTAAATTTATGACAATGTTTAAATTTTTTTATTAAATTAAAACTTCTTTATTTTTTCGAATTAGCTCTTAAGTAAACGACGGGTCGCTCTTGTGAACACAACATCTAGGGGCACAAGTTAACAGTTCCCATAGCCATTTTCCTAATATTATTATTAGTGTAGGATATTGTAAGTGTTAAAAAATGTGTAAACATTTATAATTATTATTTTCCTATAATACGTTTGTAAATTTATTGTCAATTATTATTTATATTAATAAACATAAATAATTAAATATTTAATATTTTCATTTTTTAAATGTTTTTGTTACTAAATATTTGATCCATAATTTAGTGTTTTTTATTCTTACAGGAAATAAAAAGACAAAATATTTTCATTTAATTAAAAACTGAAGTTCAAAATCATTTATACATACATTATCAAACAATGTATGAAGCTTAAAAGCAAAATAAATATAGAGTAACCCTTACATTTTTTTTTAAATTATATAGTCATATAAGTTTTTGTCTAGTCTAATCAGTGATCAGAACAGGCTACGAGACTTCAGAATTTGACAGTCGCGCAGTTATATATTCAAGAAAAATATTTTCTTAGTCAAACACTAACTGCACGATTGAAACTGGCGCAGTATAAGTTAAAAACCTTTCAACTGATTTGTTATTTAGGTGTATGTTTCATATTGAAGAATTTTCCTTTAAAATATGATGCTTCTCCTGCATTTTTTTACCCAAATCATATGTGCCCAGGCCTGTTCACATGTGCCCCCCCCCCCTCTAGGGGCACATGTGAAAAACTGCAGACTTTTTTTTAAAAATACCATAAAGTAAAGAAATATATGTATATTTTTTTTAAATGCCAAAAAAATCCATGATACAAAAAAAAAGTGCATTCAATCATGGGGACACTTTTGCGTTGAGAAATTGATAATATTTTTTTGAAAAATAAAGAAATGAAAAAAATTGCTCACATGTGGCTCCTTTTACCCTATATTTAAGGAACATTTTACATTTTTAAAATAGTTAATGTTTCCAACAACAAATTTCAAGCTCTTTGTGGAAATTCTCTATGCATGGAACTGATACTCATAAAACTCTTTTACACAATCTTATTTCTGCAGCATTTTTTCTCTTCAGTTGCTTGAAAAATTCATCTCCATTGTCTGAAGCGCAAGCATGCAGTTGCATAACAAAACGTCTCTTAAATACGTCAAAGAAAATCGTTGAACATTATGGTTCGTCCGTTGGAGCTTTTCGACTGCTCATCAAATCTTCTCCGAATGCTTCGTGTCAGCACATTCTGTAAATCAACACGCGCTACAGGCCATAAAATAGCACAGACGTTGACTTTTCCACGATATTTACGTTCATTTAGCACCAGCCAGCGAAGAAAAGCTCTGACGCCTGATCAATAAAACGTGTCATCTTTATTTATATGGCTACAGCACTTTTTTTTTTCTTTTGCCTATTCCCTGATCTTCCCTCTCGGTATGTACTTAAGACATGTACAAAAAATACTTCACAAATATGCGTAAATTTAGTTAAAACCTGAATGAGAACATTTGTTCCAATCATGCAGTTTCTGTAATCCACTTTCCTTATTGCAAACGGGGCAAGGGCGTATACAGAAGAATCTTTTGGAAGGGGCCCCGGGAAATTGAATACCCCCTCCCACATACACTGTTTTATAACAAAATTTATGATTTAATTTTTATTTTTTATTTATTTATTATTTTTTTAAGATCCCTTCAGGCCTCTCTCAAACTCCACTTAAAATACACAAATATTATGCACTCACTGATATACTTTGAATTTTGATCTTTACTAATAATAAAGCTGAAAATCTCTCTGTCCGGATCTTTCTCTCTCTCTCTCTCTCTCTCTGTCTGTCAGGATCTCTCTCTGTCCGGATCTCTGTCTGTCAGGATCTCTGTGACGCGCATAGCGCCTAGACCGTTCGGCCGATTTTCATGAAATTTGGCACAGAGTTAGTTTGTAGCATGGGAGTGTGCACCCCGAAGCGATTTTTCGAAAATTCGATGTGGGTCTTTTTCTATTCCAATTTTAAGAACAAAATTATCATAAAATGGACAAGTAAATTACGAAATTATCATAACGTGGAACCGTAACATGGGCACAAGCCAATTGGCGAGAAAATTCACCATACTATATTTGTAAATATACAACCGAACCAAAAGACCTTTTAATTTTCTATTACCCGCAAAGCCGTGCGGGTACCACTAGTGTAAAATATATTTAATGTTTCAAGCCAATCAAATACTAAATCCAACATAATGGCACCGAGATGCTGATGCTATACAATAAGCGATTTTAGTTAGGAACATTGTCATAATAATTATAACTCGAGGGTAAGGTTCTTTTAAAAAAAAACATACCTCATTTGAGTTTTTATAAATTAATTTATTTTATACTTGTAAAATATTATGTAATTAAGAAAATCATAGCTTCATAACATATAAGTTTTATTAAAGAACTCAGAAACCACTTCTGTGTGAATTTCAAAACTGTTGCTGATTTGTTTTTAAAGCCATGATACAGTTGAGATAACATATTGATACCACATGCCGTTTCCATTAGATCACGGTTTTACAAGAAACTACCTTATGATTTCTTTCATTTTGCATTTTATAAGCTGAGAAAAAAATGTTTTTTTTTTTTTTTTTTTTTTTGCAAAGTTTCCTGGATCGAAATGACTCTTTTAAGCACGCCCACCTAGGGGTGGGGGGTCAAGGCGTAGACTGTGCCATTGAAATTTCTAGGGGGAGGGTGGAGGGGTATTTTTCAGTTTTTGGGTGAGGGGGGTCTTTGTGATATTTAAGGGGGTGCCCTTGCTCTTAGGGTGTCCCTGCGGCATGCCTTTACATTTCCTTAAAAATATTAATTATTGGTCTATCAAAGAAGAATTAATGGACGAACTGTGATATTACGTTTAATAGAACTCGAAACTAGTGCGTTAAATGTCGGCCTCTGACTCCAGTATTACTTCTTTAGCAAACAATAATGTTTTTATTCAAAACATGCTTTGTGTGTGTTTGTGTTCTTTTTAACTAACTATACAAAAAAAAATGCTATAGAGAAGTCAATTAAAAAATAATAAATGAAATAGTTAAATTAATTCCTTCTTTTAGGAGGGGCGGGGTTTTATGTCTTATTTTAGTTACCAAAAGCCTACTCTTTCCGTGATATGAATACCTGAATATAAGAACTTTAATTTATAATGCGTATGGTTTTTTTTTTTGTGTGAATATAATCAATAATTTTGATAAATATGACTTAATCAACTGAAACTAAGTTCGATTCATCGTTAAATAAACCTTCAACATTATAAGTTTACGCCATTTAAATGAAGGTGACTTACTCTGGTTAAATTGAGAATAAATTCTATTTGTTTTTGAAAATAGATCTGAAACCGAAATCTTTTTGTTAAAAACTAATGCTAGGAGTGAAAAAGACTAACTAGTCTGAAAGAACAATGGAAGTAAAGGATTAAATTATTCAAGAGAAAAACTCTTTATTTGCAACAACTTGACCATACACTGCATAAAAAAAAAGTTTACCGACACTGACCTTTTCCCTAATAACCTAGAAGTTTCTTGTTTATCAAAGCTTAGGTCATTTTCTTTTTTTGAATCCCGAGCAGCGTAAAGAGATTTAATAATCTACTTTTAAAATCATTTTCCCACAAATAATCGCCATAATGCTTAACGCAACGGTTGCGTGGACACATCAAGATAATCATCGGCGGGTACGGTTCCGAGTAAGCTCGTTTCCGCTGACCTTCAATAATTCCTCTAATTAAGAGCCCAACAATTGAAAGGGAATGCAACTTTCACTCTTTAATCTCCTCAGACAACGAAGGCGATAAGTTTCCATTCAATAAACTTTAATTAAGTCGGTACGGTTGTGGTCTGCCGTCTTCAGACGTGTCCTGAGTTTTGATAAAATGTCGGGTGGCTCAGCTGGTTGCGAGGGTTTTTGCACCAATTTCATGGCTTGAATTATGGTGAGAGGGGGATGCTGTATAATCCAGGGATGCCTCCCTCCTCAAGTTCATTGGCGCGAATACCCACCCCGCCCATTTTTTTTCAATCCTATTTCCCTTTTTTTAGCTCTCTTTTTTTATTTTATTTTGTTTATTTACTAGTGGTACACGCACGGCTTTGCCCGTAGTTGAAAATTATCAGGTCATTCGGTTCGCCTGTATATTTACAAATAGTGGATGACGAATTTCTCGCCAATTGGCTATGTTCATTCGCTCTCTCATTCCACGTCATGATAACTTCGTAATTTACTCGTCCATTTTATGATAATTTTGCTCCGGAAAATGTTATTAAAATTGGAATAGAAAAAGAACCACGTCGAATTTTCTAAAAATCGCTTCGAGGTGCACACCTCCATGCTACAAACTAACTTTGTGCCAAATTTCATGAAAATCGGCCGGACGGTCTAGGCGCTATGCGCGTTACAGAGCTCTAGACATCCTACAGACATCCTCCAGACAGAGAGACTTTGAGCTTTATTATTTACTAGTGGTGCCCGCACGGCTTTGCCCGTAATAGAAAAATTAAAAGGTCTTTTGGTGCGCCTGTATTTTTACAAATACTGTATGGTGAATTTTCTCGCCAATTGGCTTGTGCCCATGTTACGGTTCCACGTTATGATAATTTCGTAATTTACTCGTCCATTTTATGATATTTTTGTTCTTAAAATTGGAATAGAAAAAAAACAACATCGAATTTTCGAGAAATCGCTTCAAGGTGCACACCTCCATGCTACAAACTAACTTTGCCAAATTTCATGAAAATCGGCCGAACGATCTAGGCACTATGCGCGTCACAGAGATCCAGACATCCTACAGACATCCAGACAGAGAGACTTTCAGCTTTATTATTATAGTTATTAATAAAGATTTAATATTTTTTATTTATTTTTAATTGTTATCATTATTATATTAGAAAAGTTATGTGCTACGCCAATGACATACACGCACACAAATCAAATAGATAAATGAAATAAAATATAAACAAAATAAAATAAAATAAGTAACTTAAATTAAAATATTAAAAATCCCCCCCCCCCCATTTTGAGGGCGCAACTTGCGCCATAATCCCCCCCCCCCCTGTTGTCACCCCTGGTATAATCAATCGCATATCGATTTTAATTCATATGTGAAGATAATCTACTTATAGATTAATCTAATTAAGTATTACAGAAAAAGTATTAAAATGTTTCGATAACAAGATTGCGATTAAGTGAATTTTAACAACCTTAATTGTTCAATAGAGCAAAAATATCTAGCATGATTCGATTTTTTTAATGCTTTTCTAGATTAATTACTAGAGATAAATATACAATTATGCAAAAGATAGCTGTAATAAGCAATCGGCAAGTGCCAATCTTATTAATTTTTACTTCCGTGCGTGAAGTAAAGGAAGTACTGTATTAACATGGAATTTCCCTTTCAAATTCAACATAAACTTCCGTACTAATCAACATAAATTTCAAGTATTCCTCAAAAACTGACAAAAGAAAGATGTTCAGACAGTTGAAAGCAAAGTTAAACTAATTTGGAACTGTATAGTATAGGGATTAAAAAGAAGAAAAAAAAGCAACAATGATGAATTTCTTTGATTTTTTTGTGCTCGTTATAAGCGAGTTCGACTGTATATGATCATTCGGTGAAATAGGAATTTCATTCCAAAAATTTTAGTGCGGGACGCCCCTGACCGAGCTTGGAGATGAACATAGTTAATAATACACAAAAAGAGGTGCCTGAGTTGAATAAGGTTTAGAGCTCTTGTCTTACATGAAATTAGGGATTGCAATACCGGTATTTCGAAGTATTTTGCAATTTTCGTAATACCGATATTTGCTGAAATAAAATACCGGTATTTTCGGTATTTGCTGAAAGTTCTAAATAGTTTTTAATTAAAGAGTTTTCAATTCAACTTATTAGATATTTATTGTTCTTTTGGATTTGCGTTTCTTTTTCGACGAAGGCAGTACCAAAATCAATCAATTGATGTAAACCGTTGGCTTGCTAAGTACGGATTAATATAATGTTGATAAATATAACTAGCGGAAAAAATACAAAATGATGTTTCCATTACTAGGTGATGGTGTGATGATTCGCATTTTTGTGTACCACGTGTTTATTTCTTCCACTTTCTTGATCATCTGCTTGCCCTTTTGTAAACATTAATTTCAAGTATAATTACAAATGTTAATAATTTATTCCAACCATCAATTACAGCAATACTTTGTGATATATTTTTTAAATATTTGTATCTGGGGCATTCCAATGTATTTTTGACATTTATGTAGAGTCCGTAACGTGACCTTTTTTGCCATAACTTTTTAGTTTACTGTTTGATTAGCATATTATTTTATTTTGATCTTTTCCTACCAACACACCAGCTCAAATTAAAATAATTTGCAAATCAAACGGTAAATTAAGAAGTTATGGCAAAAAAAGGTCACGTTACGGACTCTACATAATTTTTTAAAATACCTTGGAATGCCCCATCTACTGTACACTGTACTGAATTTCGAGAAAAAAAATTTCTTGCTAATATAACAAATGGCAATTTGTTGTCTCCGGTATTAGTGTGCTGTCCTATCTCGCTATTTAACTGTATACTTGGCAATGTAATATTTAGTAATGAAAACAACTACCTTGAAAATTTTCATAGAGAAAAGGCATAGTAACCTGGAAAATATTTTTAGATATTAATATAATTGCAAAGAGTTTTGAAAAGAAAACGAAAACAAATAAGAAAAACTAGATCATATTTAGTTAGATTGATTGCAAATTTCAAACCGAAGGGCTAATAAAAAGAAAAAGCAAACACAAACCTATTCTGATCAAGGGAAAACCGTTGAAAATGATATTGAAATTGTAAAAGAAATCATTCTATCTCTTTCGAAAATAAATCATGACTAGCTATAAATAAATAAATTTAAAATCAAAACTACACAGTGCAAAAGAAACAGAAGCAAAAACAAAAAAAAAGATGTATCCAAATCAAGCATGTAAAGAAACCGAATTATTAAAAGATGAAGGAATTCTAGGCAACTAGAGGTTGATGTATCTCACATTATTAACAGTACTGTCGACTAGTGATGTGCCGGATCGTTAAAAAAGTAGATCCGCGGATACGGATACGGATACAGATCATTCGCATCAAGATCCGCGGATACGGATACGGATCTCAAAATTTTTTTTACCCAATTCAACTATCCAAGTGTAAAATTTGTTACGGAAGGTATTCCCGTCAGAATAATTGCAGTTTCTTCAAAAAATGTCAACTGCGGCAAAAATATAATCAAGACTATGATTTACTCTTTAAAGAAATCTCCGTTAAAATTGAGGGAGAGTTGGAAGGAATGGGTCAGCGCTGCATTAATGCTTAGATGGAATGTGAAAAAAATTTTCTAGCTTACTCGGTACATGTAGGATACAGGAGCAAGAGTGTAAAGCTGCTACTGGACAGGCTAGAAATAAATTTTCCCATTTTATTTCATCATAAATACAGCGCTGACCCATTCCACCGAACTTCTCCGACCGACGAAATACAGAGCCGGGAACACCTTTACAAACAGTAAATAGATAATTTAGTATCAGTTCTTTAGAAGGATGCCGAGAAAAACAAAAATGAAGAATAACAGAAACCCCAAATCAATAACAAACTAATATTAAATTAAAAATTAAAAAAAAAAAACCAAACATGTCCCAGAGAGCCGACCTCATATTAAGATGAATTTCGCGAGTCAAATTACACATTTGTTAACAAATATGAACTGACAGCACGTAAAAATTTTAAATCATTGAGCTTTTTCTCCGTATCTTCCGACTGTGAAATCGCTACCAATCACGCGTATAAAGGCTTAGAATTGCATTTAAAATTTACTTAACAAGATTATTGCTCCTACTGTATATAAGTTGGAAGTTTCAAATAAATATCAAACGCAGAAAACTTCGTTCTTTCAATTAGGGCCAACATTTTTAACATACGGGTAAATTTTTACTACCATAATTGTGAAAAACGTTAAATCGGTTTTTAATTAATATCTCCGGTAATTAAAGTTCTACAAAAACGAGGCCAAGCTAAGAACACTTTCGATCAAGTCGCTTTTTAAACGAAAAAATGAACTATCAAAATCGGTTCATCTGTTTAGGAGCTACGATGCCACAAAAAGACACACTGATACACACTTTTAAAACTTATTTCCCCTTCCTTTTTGCAACGGGGGGGGGGGGGGGGGGGGGGGGTACAAATTGGCTTCTGAAATGATACCTTGTAATTTAAATAGAGAATAAAACCTAATTTAAACGGAATTTAAGAGTCTTTTATTCAAATATTTAGAAAAATTTAGAATAGAAATAATCCATTTAAGATCCGTCAAAAAAGTAACGGATACGGATACAGATCTTTATTTTCCGTCGGATATCTACGGATACGGATATCCGGAACATCACTACTGCCGACCATAGAGTTCCAGGCTTAGTGACAAAATGGGCCAGGCTTAAATGAGTTCCAGGCATAGTGACAATTCAATAGATGCATTCTGTTTCTTAATACTATTGATGTTATATTATAACAGTAGTTCCTTCATTTTACATTTGTTAAAAATAAAATTTCATAATTAATGCATATTTGGTACAAAATTATGAAATGTGGCGGTATTAATACCGGAATACCGGTATTAATACCGGTATTCCGGTATCACGTTTTGAAAATACCGAATACCGGTATTGCATCTTCGGTTCGGTATTGCAATCCCTGCATGAAATCAATCCCTTTTCTCAGTCAATCCCTTGATGACTGCTCATGGCATCGTAGTGATCCTTTAGTTGCCCAAGAATTAGTAGTACAGTCGAACTCGCTTATAACGAGCCCTGATTTTACGAGAACCCGGATTTAACGATGAAATCAGAAACACTTGGTCGGTACAATGTTAAGTCAATGGGAGCATAACTCGCTTTTAACGAGAAAACCCCACTTAAAGCGAGCAATGTTTATGATTCATAAAATTTCTATAGACTTCCATACCAGCTTATCCTTTCTTTTGAAAAAAAAATCATTAACATTACGAAGTCAACGGAAAGTTAATGATGAGCCATAGATCCTGGAAAAAAAAGTGACGAGTGCCCTTTTAAAAAAGGTAGCGTGGAGAAGTATTTGGAAAGTATGTTAGTTAGCCGCGTAACACTTAACAGACACAAGAAAGAGACAATTAAACAAGTCAAAGCAAATTAATCAACTACTTTGGTACCGCATAGAAAGTTTAAAATAATAATAAAAAAGCGAGTGCATGTGAATTTTTATGATTTTTTAAGAACCCGTTTTTTAAGAGCACTCGATTATAACGAAAAAATTTCGCGGTTCCTTGACGCGAGTTTGACTTTATTGCCGCTATGAAAGAGCCTGTTTCAATTGAAATTTGATCGAATCAGAAAACTAATCACTGCGAAAACTTTGCAGAAAACGGACACCCGTATTCGTAGAACGTCAACAATAATAACAAATGAAGGAGATGTTATGTTCGCAATGAGGGCAGCAGCGCAGACGTGATTTAGAGGCGTAAAGGTTCTATTTTCGGGGTTACGGATGTCACTGTTATGAACGGGCCTATTGATGAAAGGCTATTAACAGATCGAGAATTGCTTTTTGAGGGTTGTCTTTTTTTGTTCTTTTAACAAGTATTGCGTCAAATGCTACGTCGAATTCCTGACATTGCAAAATGTTTAATTAATGTAGAAATATTGATACAAGTGGGACCCACGAGTTTTGGGTGTCTGACTGACAGAAGAGTAATGATTTTGATCAATTAAGTTTCAGGTTGTTGGAAATTTTTATGTGATTAATATTGAACCTAAATTGATTGCTGACTTTTTGAAATTGTCGGGATGTTTGGACACCTCAGAAAATTCTGGACAGTTGAATGAAAAGCGATGAAGGTGCATTATGAGTTACAGTGAAACCTGTGTAAGTTGACCACTTGCACTACTTTAGTGGTCAACTTAAACAGGTTTTCCACTTACAGAGGTTGATTTATATGATATAGATCTAATTCTGTGCCTGAAAATAGCGTCAAGTTAGAGAGATGATCAACTTGCAAGGGTGGTAACTTTACAGGTTTTTCTGTACTATGATTGAAAGATTTTGTAGGCTGTGATTTTTGCTTCTCAATAGTCATGACCAAACATGTCTCCCAAAATCTAGTCAAGACGTAGTCACTATAACGGAGTCCAAAATGTATTCTCGCATTTTCGAGTATTTAGCAATACAATGTACTTTCAGATTTCACTCATCTCTGTGGAATATAACTGTATAAATAAGTCAACGCATTCACCATATTGGATCAAAGCGCGTGTTTGCATTGTTCTTTTCTGCATCGCTGCGGAGTTGGAGTCGGATTGACTTTAGGATAAAGGAGTCGGAGTAAAAGTCGAAGGCTTTAAAATTCTAAGAGTCGGAGTCGATCACTTTCTCTCCGAGTTCGTAACTACACCAGGACAGCGGAGTCGTGGATTTGGAATAAAGGACTCGGAGTCGATGGTTCAATTCCAAGAGACGGAGCAGATCATTTACCGCTAATGTATGGCTAAAAAAAAAATTCTCTGACATTTAAACCTCCAGCAGGTTTAGCGAGATTTGAATATTTCCCGAAACTTCGCTCTCGTAATTCAAGCTTCGTGTGTTTTCACTTTCGGCAAATTTTGACAGACGATTCGGAAAGATTTTAGACAGTATTGTAATATTGCAATTATTTTTAATACATGTTTTTTCTTATTAAATGTAGATAGCATGAATGCACGTTATTTTATTTATTATTATTTTTTTCAATTTTATTTTTTGTTTGTTTAATCATTCGGCAAAATTTGGATTTTCATTCGGAAAATCGAGATTTTCTCCCCTCCCAAAAATTTAGTTTCGGGACGCCACTGCACGTGATCCTGACTTCGATACCCCCCCCCTCCTCCTCCTCCAAGGGTCGAGCCCCTTGTTTCCAACTAGGCTGACATGGCCTCTCTTCAACCCTGATGAATAGGTGACTTCTTTCCCGAAGTGTGATGGTGTGAGGCAATTCTATGTATAAAAGCAAAAGTAAGAAAGTTGGGGGATAAGATAGGTTCTTGGGTTCGCCCCTGGCAATTCTTCGAAGTTGCATTGTCTAACGTGCGGATTTAAACCATCTTTGAGTAATATTAAGGTGTACATCGCTTCCTGACACACACCTTGGATCCGATCATAATTTAAATTCAACTGTAACTTCAAAACCTGTAAAAAAGTAAAAATAAATAAAAAACGAGCTGATGTGTGCATCACATTACTTCCTTTTACTCCAATTTTAATGTCATTTTCCCATTATTGGCAATTTTAATGTGATTCAATAGTTTACTCTCTAAATATCACCACCAGTGGCCAAATTGGAACAAGATTTAAAAAAATAAAAAAAAATCGCCAAATTTGTCGCCAAGTTGGCGAAAAACCTGGTGACCAAAAGCCGGGCGATGTATTGCCAAGTGTCCGCCAAATTATAACACCACTTGAATTATAACACCATTGAAATTAACAATGATTTCCCCCCAAAAAAAGGGCAAAAGACCCCTTTAGAACACCCGAATGCAACCAAAAGGAGAGGTACACAACTAAACCCCACTAGGAGTCTAAGTACCAAATTTCAACTTTCTAGGACATACCGTCCTTGAGTTATACGACATACATACGCACATCCGCACAAACATACATACGTACATCACGAGAAAAGTCGTTGTAATTAACTCGGGAAATGTCAAAATGGATATTTCGGGTGTTTATACGTTCTTAGGCGCTTATCCGCGTGTGGTCGGGTTGAAAAAAAAAAAAAAAACTCATCATTCATTCGAGGGTGAGCAAAATGGAAATTAAGGCCGAATTTTGAGTGAAACTTTTTTTGCGAATACAATACTTCCTTTTTTGTAAAAGGAAGTAATAAAGAAAATTTCCACAGTTGGGGTAAACCTAACCTGGCAGGGTCTTAATGCTGTGATTAGGATCTGCACAGTCTTCACAATGCTGCCTGGTTAGATTTGCTCCAACTACAGAAAAAACCTTTCGTGTTTTCTTTAGATCCCTATAACTTGGAGCGAAATTTAAAACAATCCTTCAGCAAAACATTTTCCCATAAAATCACACGTTTTCCACACAGCTCTTAATCATTCCATCAAGGGCCACTCATCTCAAAACAGGAACTCTTCAACTCTGCGTTTTCCTTCTCAAGAGACTTGGACTACCTCTTTACCCCACACGAGAGAGTCACAGCCCACGCGAAACAGAAATGACGTAGTAAACGCGTAATACGCTGCTATTTCGGCACACACTTGCTACGCCATACTTAAGATCGACATTCGATAGCTGACCAACCTTTTAACACAAGTGGCGTAGATTGCGCCCCGTATTACAAGTGGCGGAGTATAGCAGATGCCACTGATAGATGATGTTAAACAGACACGAACCTTCTAGAAGGAGAGGGGAAAAATTTCTCTTGTTTTTCTCTCAAAACTCTCGAAAATCTTTGACGTCACCGAAATGAAGAATTTCAAACATTTCTCATCACATACATAAATATGTTTTGAAACATCGTATTGCCTGCTAATTATCCAAGCAGATTTGTGTGTTTGTGTTTGCGCGGGCATGTTATTTGTTTTCGCTTTCTTTTTTTTTCTTTTCACTGTTTTCCCCCCTCTTCTTTTAATTTTCTTTCGTCTCCTTTTCTTTTCCTTTCTCCTATCTCCGTTTCTTCTCACTTTTTTTCATTTCTTTTCTTTATTTTCTTTTTTCTTGCTTCTTTGAAGAAATATTCAACTATCATCGTGGTCAGAATATGTTCTTGAAATTAGTTTTTAGTCATATGTCTTTGGTGTCTCCCCAGTTCCGCCGAAACGAAATTTTTTGCCCCCCTGTTTTTCAGTTTCAATTTTGCCTTTTGATGTGTTGTTAAAAGTCAGAGGAAATTTGAAATGTCGGCGAAACTGGGGATAAACTATCTCTTTTGTTACAATTTCATTTAGGAGAGATTTTAATTTTTGAAAAATGTTCCAGATTTTGGTCAGTTTAGTAAAGGCAAGTTTAAGGTCTAAGTCAAGTTGACCAATCGCAATTTTCCTTGGGATCACGTGGTTTGACTTTAAGAGGACGCACGGGGGAAAAAAAAAAAAAAACTCCCGTGCACCCCGTCTGAAATAAAACCTAAAAGCAATATGAAACAAACAAAATAATAGTTTAAAAAACTAAAAAAAAAACACGCTTTAGTAGCAAAATGAACTAAAAAGTTAAAAATAATCTTTAGATGACAAGTATATAAAGTACTAATTGACCAAACACTTAATTTTACTGAAATTAAAAAAAAGCGTGGGGGGCTTCTTATCAGTTGTCTTAAATTTTTTCCACTTGTTATCCATGCAAAAATGTAAATAGTCAGCCCCCCCCCCACGCTTTTTTTTTATTACAGTAAAATTAAGTGCTTGGTCAATTACTTTATATACTTGTCATCCAGAGATTATTTTTAACTTTTTAGTTCATTTTGCTACTAAAGCGTGTATTTTTAGTTTTTTAAACTATTATTTTATTTTCTACTTTTTAGTTCATTTTGCTACAAAAGCGTGTTTTTTTAGTTTTTTTAAACTATTATTTTATTTTCAAATAAGATTTAGATACTAAATATTGCTAACAATTGTAGCTCTCAAATGAAATATTTGTGCGTGTGTTCGATTTTTATAATGGAATGTATCTTAGTAGGCTATTGCATTATTTGCAACAGACATTTTGAATTCTTTCTGGTAAATTCATGTGCAAACATTGTTACACTCCGCAGCTCTGATTTGTACGTTGTCAGTAATTCTAATAAGCCACTGGCTATTTGTCCAAAGGAAAGTTGGACCCACAAACATACAAGTTAAGCTAATAAAAGCGCGTTAATTAGAATAAACTAATAACTTATCTTTAATAAATTAATTTGATTATAGAATATTGCATTGTCATCGGATCTGAGGTTGCATTCCAAATTTTAAAAGAATCTGATCACAAAAATCGAACGAAAATTGAGTTGATTTAATTTCGGTGTGGACGGGATTAGAATGCAGGCCCAATGATTCCCGAAGGCAGACGTCAGCGAAGACCCGCGCCTTAGACCGTTCGGCTACGAACGCTCATAAAGTGGTGGAATGTACTAACAGTAATAAGCCACTAGCTCTTAGTCCAAAGGAGAGTTACTCACAAACATACAAGTGAAGCTAATAAAAGCGTGTTAAAATTTTAAGCGTGTTAAGATTTTTAAATTACTTGGAGCTTTGGGAACTAACAAATTGTGCGAAGGTCTTTCGTTTTATAAACACTCTTTCAACGATACATCTAAACGCCAAACATGAGTGAAAATAACGATAGCGATGAAGAAATTGAATTTAATACTTTAAAATGGAAGTTATTCTTCTCATTTATATTTATTTGTGCCAAAAAGGGCATAAGAAATACAGTTTTGTTCGAAAAGGGTTTAAGCCGTTTTTTCTTCTTTTATTCGATACAATTCTACTGTTAGGATTTCTTAAACATATAATTTAGCAAGAACTGAACGTTTATGCTTGAAAAATAAACGAATACAAAACAACGTAAAGGCACAAAATGGCTGGAAAGCTGCATACACGTGATTATTCATGAGCTCAATTCTTTTGCATTGAAAAGGGGGCCCTTGTAACCCCGAAACATGTATGCAGCTTTCCTCTTAACTTGTTCCTTTACGGTTTTTAATATTCCTTCATACAATTTAGTGTTATGTTTTTTATCATCCATGGATGACTGGGAAAAAATACGTTTTCCTTAAAGTCAATATTGAATATTACAAAACAAATCGCTTTTTTTTTCAAGAGTGGAAAAAACAGACAAAATGCCTCAAGTACAAGCTCTTCATATTAAAACTAAGAACAAAATCTTTTATAAATATTTTAAGAATTGTTTCTTGCTATTTCTGAAAGTTTTCAAAAAGTTGAGTTGTCCCCTTCCTTGCGCCGAGGTCTTCTATTTCCTCCTTTTACAAGCTCGTTACAATCTCATGCCTTTTGCAACTCCCCAATAAATTCTATCAACTTTCTTCCTGAATATTTTATTTTTCTCAAAAAAAGTAAGGTCAGTGACATCTACCCATGCTCACAAAAGCAACTTCACTGCGGAAGTGGATATTTCTCTTGGCGAAGTTGTTCTTTTGTAGAAAGAAGGACTCAGAAAAGCAGTTTCGTTCCAATTTACATTTCTAATTTTCCATTTAACTCCTTAACATAAGAATGAAATGAAAATGGCAAACCGCATATTTTGCAGAGCGCAATTTAACCAGGCTTTATGCCGTCAACTCTCTTGTCGTTTTGTGTGAATTAAAAGGCGCTATATCACAAAGCTACACCATTTTGTTAGGGCTGCGACCTCGTTTTCTATTCCCTCATTTTCTAGTTTGTTGCTTAATCACAAAAGCGAGTACTTTACCGTAGTAAGTATTACACTTGTCGCATTTTTAATCTTGGCGATTATTCGTTAATGTTGCTTATTTCCGCCATGTTTTTGTCAAAGTGTCATAGAAAGTACTTGCTCGAGATAGCCAATATTCTCTTTTTAATGAACTTGAAAACAAAACATGCCATTCAAAAGGATTTTAAAGTTCCAGTGAAAGGAAAAATAATCCGCAGAATAATTGCATTAAGTCATTGAAAAGTGAAATTATCCACAAAGTAAGAAAAAAAGCAAGATTAAAAACTTTTTCAAAATGCAAAGTAATGCTCTAAATAAATTTTTGTATCAAATCATTAAAAAGGTAAATAAAAATAACAAGAAGGAAATAATGGTAAGTAAATTGATAAGTAAATTTTTTAGTTACTTTAAGCCTACTTTCCCAGTAAAAATCAGAGAAAGACGAAAAAAGGATGAAAGAAGGCTTATTGCATCTTGAAAATATTACAAAAAACAAAAGAAAGTCAAAAATAAAAATAATAAATAAATATCGAAAAATTAAAAATTGGAAAGTAGGGTATTGAGATGGGGAAAATGTCTGTCGGTCTGTCTGCCCCCCTCCCCCCAATAACTTTTGAGTGGATAGTCCGATTCGAACAAAAAATTTTTTGTTCGAAAGATCTCGGCGAGGATACCTCATTCCTATATTTTATTTTTTGATTTGAATTATTTTTTGTTCAATTTTGAACAGTTCAAAAAAACTTAACGTTAGCGCCTATGGGGAAATTCAAGGCAATTCCGAACTGAGAGGCGAATTTGCTTCAAACAAACTTTGTAGGAAAAAATTTTTGATAAAAAACTTGTATATAAAATATCTTTTTGATTTGAACAATTTTCTGTTCAATTTTGAACAGTTCAAATCCCTTAACATTAGCGCCTACGGGGAAACTGAAAGTCAATGCAGATTCCGTACTTGAAGGCGGATTTACTTCAAGCAAATTTTGTTGGAAATAACTCTTGACGACAAACTCCAGACTCCGAGAATTTAGGGGAACCTGACTCCGACTCCTGTGCCCGACAATTAGTCGGACTCCGACTCCCCGACTTCGACTCTGACTTCGTAGCTTTGGCAAAAATTTATTCACGGAGGACAAATGACAAACTCCGATTCTTGGATATTCGACTTCGACTCCTTTATCTCAAAATGAGATTGACTCCAACTCCGAAGCTATGGTTTTATCTGTGAAATAATTATTGTTTTTTGACTTGTTTTTATTTTCAAGCTAAAGTTCTAATTTAGGTATTCAGTTTTCGGCGGATAAACTCGAAGTCATTTATGTTTCTACATAAAGATATGCGCAGACGATTTTTAACAGTGAAAATTATTTCTTTTAGTTGACTTTTATTGTTTTTATTTATTTTGGTAAGTGCATTAATTCATTTAAAAAATTATTTTTGGCAACAGAGGAAAAAGAAATTTTTTTTTTTGATATGATGTATTTTTTTAATATACTTATTAATTTTAATTATTATTTTTCGTTTCCAAAGCTGTTAAAGATTTTTTTTTAATAGAAAAAAGTGTATTAGCTTCTTTGTTTAAAAGGTGCTGCTATTTTACTTGTTCGTTTATTCATTTTTTTTACGCATCTAATTTTTTAGATGAGTAAGAAATATTTTTATTCCTAGAAATCAGTTTCAAATATTAAAAAAATATGTTTGAACAATTTGCGATTTTAGCTATTTTTGAGAATATTGATCAGGTACTAGAAAGTAGTATGGGTATACGAGAAAGTAGGCTCGTTTAGTTCTAGACGGAACTTCTTGTTAATAAATAATTAATATCAATATAAATATGTATATTCATTTGACCAGTATGAAGACCTAAGATGGCGGTGACGTAAATGATTTTTTTTTTGTTCCCGCCAGACAAAGAAGTAAACAAGTCACAAAGGGCAATTAAACACATGTAATACTCAAAGCAGAAAAGTACACAAAAGGATTTTTGCTCAAGCATTCTTGTTTGATAGGTTGCAAAGTTACCGTTAAAATATGATAAAATTTTCATTTATTTATACATTTATTTATTTTAATTTGCTTCATCTGAGTGTTTTCAAGATAGATGCATGGTTTCCTTTTATCAAAACAAACAAGCATTTATATATTGCAGCTCAAACGAGATTCATGTAAGAGTAAGCCATACTAAGGCTTTAATAATTATATGGTACACTTCAAACATCATAACCGTCACACGTATTATATTTGAAGTAATCTTAACTCAAAATACGTCACTCTAAAGATTGAATATAGGAAGGAAAGTTACGTTGTTAAATCAAACGTATTTGATCCTCTTTCTAAAAGATAAATCACAAAAATGCTTCCGCTCAAGATATTTTATTACAAAATTAATTTAAACAAAATATGAAGCTATAAATTAGTCATTGACAAGAAATCGCTTGATCAAACCTATAGATGATATAAAATCACATTGCTTATAGGCCGTTTTTGGGGCGCTATGTAAAAGAATGATGCATGCATATTACAATGTGTTCAGACTGGATCACATGCTTGTTACAAGTTTGAAATGGTAATTTTTCAAACTCATCAAACTTGTTCAATTTGATCGCATCTTCTGAAGACATTTCTTGCATTTCTTTCTGGGCTTCCACCCATTTGACGAACAAAGGCTGTTGTTGCTATTACTGTAACTCAAGGATGAAGCATATTCAGCTTCAAATTCATCATCAGGTGCTGGATATAATAGATCACTGTAAGAAACGTATATCTTAACTTCGTCATCCTTTACTTCTCGTGTCCGAATCTGATCAGTTTTATGTCCAGAAGTCGTTTTTTGGGCAAGTTCTTGGTCTTCTGTTTTAGGTTGCACAGAATGCGTTTTTTCTTTCCTGATTAAGTCATGATTGTCGTCTTGGGTCACGTCTTCAGCTGAAGAACTTGTATTTCTTACTTCTTGATGCTGGTTGCGAGATTGGCTACGTAGTTGCTTTTCAAAACACTCATAATTTAAATTTGTATTTCCATCAGATTCTTCACTCTTTTCTTCTTTTAAAACACAATCGTCTCGATCACTGGAATCAAGATCAGTATTTGACGCCGTTGTAAACCTTCCTTCTTCAGCAACATTCTTTAGGTGCTTCCTTTCATTTGATGAACGAAATCTATTTTTGTTATGACTTTCAAGTAAGGAAGAAGCATATCTTCTTTCAGCTTCAAAATCTCGACACTTTTCCTCTTCCAAAAAGCAATCATTGAAACTATTTGGTGCAACATTCTTTACATCCTTCTTCTCATTTGATGAATCAATTTTGCTATCCTTCAAAAGCCAAAAAGAAGCGTACCTTCTTTGAACATCAAAGTCTTCATCAGGCGCTGGCACTAAATCATTGTCAGAAAAATATATTTTACCTGCTTCAACATCTTTTACTCCTCGTGTTCGGTTCGGATCACTTTCAAACCCAGAATGCTTGGTTTGTGCAGGTTCTTGGCTTTCAATGTTTGGCACTATAGAATGCATTTTTTCTCTCTTTAACTGGATAGTGTTACGACTGTTGTCTTGGGTGAATTTCAGATCTTCAATTGAGGATAGAGAGCTTGTATTTTTTATTTCTTGAGGTTGGTTTCTAAATTGGTCACTGGGTTGCTCTTCAAGAAAATCGTAATTTACCTTTAAATTTCCTTGAAAATCTCCATTCATTCCTTCTTGTAAAAAGCGACAATCTCGTTCCCTGTACTCAAGATCAGCTTTCGATGACCCTCTTGATTCTTTATGTGGCACAATTTCAACGTTGTTTTGTCTAGTGCTTCGCAATTTTTGTTTTTCTCTTCGTTGTAGAAGAAGTGGTTCCATTACCGAATGTGTATCTGACTTATTCTCTCTCTTAGTTGACTTCTTTTTTACCCCTTTCTTGGGATTCAGCTTGCGTTGTTTTTCAGTTGGCTTTTGATCCATTTCGGAATTTTTTGCTTTTCTGTTAAACAATATTTGAGAAGTGAGCTTCACTGCGCTTTGCAAAGGGCCATGCTCAAAATTTCCCAGTGTTTTTAATTTCTCCCTTTTGGTACATACAACGGCCAGACAGACAGTTACGAGTACAATTGAAGTCACACCAGCGGCAATTGTGACCCAGAAAGCAAATGTGTTCTTAATCGGTTCTTTTAATTTGTAGTCATCCACATTAGAACTTTGCACAGCTGATTCTTTTTTCAATCTCGCCAGAGGTGGCTGAGACAAAGTATGTCCATTCACAAGTAGTATTTGCTTACCATCATCAAGCTTTGCAATCTTTTCTGATGTTGTTGTTGCAACAAATCCTCTAAGTCCAATATTTTTGTTATGAGCACTAACTTTTGAAATTTCATGAGGACCCATGAAGTTCCTCTCTTCAATGCCACTGGTTGGGAAATTATAAATCGTTCTGTCTGGAGTAAAAAAGTTTTGCATGGAGGTAGTTCCAGCCGATTCCCCAATTCGAATATTTTCGCTATGAGCACTGACTTTTGAATTTTCATTAGGATCCATCAAGTTCCTTTCTGCAATGGCGCTAGTTGTGGATGTATAAATCTTTTTGTCTGAAGCGAAAAGGTTTTGCGTGGGGAATTTCGATAATAAAGCTAAAAGCTCCTGAATTCCAATAGAAGAATTAGTTCCATTACTGTGGAAGGCTTTTATTTCAATCAGTTTTCCATTATCAGATAGAAATTCTGACGGACTGCCTTCATTTTCGAACATGTTCCTTTTCTCTTTTTCTGGTACTTGTCTAACTTCAAACTTAGGCTTCTTTGAACTTTTAGGCTTCATGTTCTTTAGCTCAACTGGTGCTGATAAGACAGTTGGTTCAGTATTTTTCTTTTAAGAATACTTTACTTCTCTGGGTATTTTTCTCAGTTAAACTTTTTGATAACAAATCCAGCATTTCGTTCATTTTCTTAATGATTTCAGAAGCATTTGTGCTATTCTTTTGCAGAATTTTAATCTCTATAGATTTCTTATGCTCCATCGACTGCAAGTCATTATGCTTAGTTTTGTTCAAACTGCTTTGCCTTAAAATATTCCGATGTAGTTTTGGTGATTTTTGTGAAACTGAACTCGTTTGATGTTCTAATCTTTTGTGTATCCGTTTTCTGCGTGAAGTTTTCTTGGCGTCGCTTTTCTTATGTTGACTAATTCGAGACGTTTTTGTGGACATTGCTTGAAGATTTGATTTTTTAGTAGAAATGTTTTCTTCGGTTATATTTTCCGAGCCATGTGGTTTATTAACTGGAATGTGACGCTGTGAAAGAATTGTCTGAGCCTTAAGCTTTTTAGGTGTTGTTGCTTGGTCAAATCGCTTACTTTTGGTAATATTTAACAAAAACTGCGCTAATTTATCCGCAAAGTATTTTCTTTGGATTTCAATGTCATTACTAGTTTGTTTTGTTCCCCCGGTATTCGTTCTCTTTTTAGAGTTTCTATCAAAAGAAAATTCACTTCTCCGAGGCACAGAAAAGGGAGATTTTTTCTGGTTTCCCAATAACCAATTATTATTCCTTAATTGGCTTCTTACAATCGGAACAGTGCTATCCAAATTACTTTCAAAGTCATAGCCATCCTCTCTTGGGAAATTGTTTTGAAACCTGGATCCTTGCAGAGAATTAGGAATTTGCAGATTAGGGTCAATAATTTCCTCTCTGGTAATATCTCTGAGGAGTATGAAATCATCTGTATTGACAGATTGTTGCTGAAAATGGCTCGTGGCTTCATCACACAAAAGAACATCAAACGCATCACTCATCATCAGCAATATCATAACAATTCTCATACACCATAACCGCTTCAACATTTCAATGAATTTATGAACATGCTTTCGATGTTTCAAAAAAACACTTTGCAACTATGTTAACCATCTACCCTTATAATTATAATATTTTTGTTAGAGCTGTTTCGGAATAATATAGGTTTAAATATGTGCTTTTGCTCGTTAATCATGACTTTCAACATTTTTTTAAACTTCATCTTTGTATTTTAATCTCAAACTGCAACAAAGGAAAGTTTAGCTGTGAAAGTTACTTTATTGTTGCAATGTTGCAACTATAAAATCTTACGCGTATTGTTAGACTTAGTTTCTTACAACAATAAATCACTCAACAAAGCATCAGTTAATTGCTACATAGGAAAAGTAGATGGTCTGCCTTTTGATGACACATATCCTCCATTTTCAGAAAAAAAAATAATAGTTTAAAAAACTGAAAAAAACACGCTTTCGTAGCAATATGAACTAAAAAGTAAAAAATTATATTTGGGTGTTAAGTATAATAAAATAATTCACCAAGCAGCTAACTTTAATGTAAAAACACCGTTTGACGTTGCTTATTTACATTTTTGCAAGGACAACAAATGGAAGAAATTTAAGACAACTGATATGAATACCCCGATGCTTTTTTTTGGATAAAGTTAATTGTTTGGTCCATTATTTATCATATTTAAAATCGTAAGATTATTTTTTTACTTTTTAGTTCATATTGCTACAAAAGCGTGTTTTTTAGTTTTGTAAACTGTTATTTTATTTTTTAAATTTTACTTGTTTTACGAAAAAATATTTATTTTAACATAATTCAGTTCGAGCAACATTCGAAACGAAGATCACTCAAACTCCAAAAAGAATAATGATACTCCTTAAAGTGTAATACTTGAGCTCTAAAAACGTTCAACTGCTCCGATAAATTGCCTGTCAAATAATTGTCTAATCCAGTTAATCCGTATCATTCATCAATTTATGTGTGTATAAATTATATTCATATTACTTTAAAATTCTGAGATTCATTTTAATAAAATCATTGTTCAACAATGACCGTGATCAACAATGAATTTTCAATTGAAGGCTCACCTACATTTTGGTATGAAATTAGTTTCAAACAATTAACATTCACTTTCTGTAATTACCTTGGAAAACTGGAGCAAATTTTATCTGATGCAAAAATCAGGGGCTTCTATCATTCTAATTTTTGAGAGCATTTTTCGCCCTCATATTTATAGTGGACGTATGCAAAAATCGATTAAAATTGGAATAACCTAATAATTAATAGTCAATTAATCAATTTGACTATATAATATTGCATTGTCATAGGGTTTGAGGTCGCATGGCAAAACTTTCAAAAGAATCCGATCGCAGGAAGTGGCAAGTGGGCGAAATTTGAGTTGCAGAATTCCGTTACAAGATACACACACATACATACATACATACATACAGATGAAGTTAATAAAAACGTGTTAATAATAAAAAAAAATTAGGTCCTTTGTGCACAAAATGTCCACTGTTCATTCTTTGACTGAACATTTTTCACCGGATATTTTCTTCCACGCATTTGTATCAATATGCTGTTTTTATTTGTAACTAGTGGTATCCGCACGGCTTTGCCCGTAGTAGAAAAATGAAAAGGCCATTTGGTTCGCCTGTATATTTACAAATAACGGATGATGAATTTCTCGCCAATTTTGTGTGTTAATTTGCTCGCTCATGTTACGGTTCCACGTTATGACAATTTGGTAATTTACTCGTCCACGGTATGATAATTTGCTCGGTAAAATGTTCTTAAAATTGGAATAGAAAAAGAACAAAATCGAATTTTCGGAAAATCGCTTTGAAGTGCTCACTCCTATGCTACGAACTAATTCTGTGCATAATTTCATGAAAATTGGCCGAACGGTCTAGGCGCTATACGCGTAACAATATACAGACATCCAGAGATCCAGACTTTCAGCTTTATTATTAGTAAAGATATACAGTAAACTCTTCTTAATCCGGACTCTATTGAACCGACCTTCGTTCAATACGGATTGCCATTTAGATTAACATTCTGTATGAATAAAGGCAATTTAGCGCAATTATATACTTTTGTAGGCCGTATTTTGTGTTTTTGTAACTTTCTCTTATGCTGTTATGTATTTCATTCTCAGAATTAAAAATACTTTTTTAATTGTGTACAATAGTTGGTTTATGTACCTTGGCTCAATTTATAGGTTGTTTTGCTTAATCCGTATTTTCATTAATACGGACAGCCCTGGTCCCCTAATATTCCACATTAATGAGGTTCTTCTGTTTCAACAGTTTTGCTCTATACTGCCGGCAGTATCTACAAAAATGAGTTTCTGAGATATTTGAAGAAACGCGTTTTTGATTTCCCACAAATATCAATTAAATATTGAAATTTGATTTTAGGCTGTTCTATATGTTTATACCAAAATATTTTTTGGGCAGTTTGTTTCAATTTGATTTTGCAATCAAAATTTTAATTAAAGCAGATGCTGCCGTTTACCTGCACTTCGCAGTAGTAATTTTCATGCACTTTTACTGGTAATCAGCAGTAACTGCACAATATACTATTGAATGACCACAAATTCAACATAATACGGAGTAGATATGTCATTACGAAGTATATTTTTTGCATGCAATGTGAATAATATATTTTACTTTAAAAAATAAATAATACCGTATAAACACTTGACATAAATTTAATATAAATAAATGAAATGTAATTTGAAAATAAAATAAAAAGGCATATGTTTTGATTGCTTACGGCATTATCGAAAACTCTTTAATGTTCATACGTTGTCACTTGGCAACTGGAAGATTCT